>NC_084995.1:2224764-2282264 GCF_963854185.1 Sardina pilchardus
CCCACGCATAGGCACACATATAGTACATATGCGTAAACACACACAGGCACACATGCGTACGTAAACACACACGTCAGTATGTACACACACACACACACACACACACACACACACACACACACAAACACACACACACACACGCGCACACACACACACACACACACACCACACACACACACACACACACACACACACACACACACACACACACACACACACACACACACACACACACACACACACACACACACACACAGTGGTATTGCATACTTAAGTATTTTCCAACAAAGGATGAAAGAAAAGAAAATAAGCCTCATCCCTCCACAGGGAAGAGATGACTACATGCAAAACAGACAGCGGTGACAAGAGGAAAGCGACAGTAAACAAGTTCCCCTTTCTTCCCCTCTCTCCACTACTCCATCCACCCCTCCCTCCCTCCCCCCCTCTTCTTCACTCCTCCCTTTGCCCCCAAGCCCGCATGGTAGGCTAGCAGTAACGATGTGGCCTTTTCATTAGACAGACTGGCTAATTAGTGTGTGTGTGTGTGTGTGTGTGTGTGTGTGTGTGCGCGTGTGTGTGTGTGCGTGTGTGCGCGTGTGTGTGTGTCAGACTGACTGACTGCTCTGTGCTGGCAGCCCATTTCATGCTTTATCACGTTTTTTAATTGACAAACAACCTGCTCTTTTTCTCCAAGACTGAGGTCTATATTCAACCCCCCACTGTGTATGTGAGAGTGCGTGGACAGGTGGGGGTGTACACAGATGTTAGTGCGTTTCCCATGATGTTAGTGCGTTTCCCATGATGTTGGTGCATTTACAAGTTGCTGTCATACACACACACACACACACACACACACACACACACACACAGCACCATACAAGACCAAAAAACATCAATTACCCCCTTTCAGGCTAACCCAACCGAAAGACGATATTAACAGGCAGATGATCTGGGCTGAATTCTCAAGTTTAACTCAAGTTAAAGGACTACAGAGTTCTTTGCTATTTCAAAAAGGTTGTTGTGTGCACACTCATACGTACACCCACCCACACACACACACACACACACGCACGCACACACACACACACGCACACACACACACACACGCACACACACACACACACACACACACACACACGGCAAAGACTTACTGTGAGATGGAACTGCCTCCATATGTCTGGACAGGCCTGAGGAGAGAGAAGAATCCTGTCAGCAGACATGGTAGAAACACTTACATTTTCCACTATAGCTTACTGTACTACTTCAGATCTCATTCGGTACACTTACAGTTTCACTATCACTTACTACCTCAGATCCCATTCAGTCAGAAAGGGCAGTAAGAGTGAGGCACAGTTCAGTATGCTGCTGGTGGTATGGACAGCAGTAAGGAACCCCCTCCCACACCAACAAAGAGAGGAGAGGAGAGGAGAGGAGAGGAGAGGAGAGGAGAGGAGAGGAGAGGAGAGGAGAGGAGAGAATGAAATGCAACAGTGGCCAAGGCAGCACTCCAGGAGGAGGTATGGAATAAAGAAAGTAAATAAATAAATGTGGAGAAAGAGAGAACTACTCCATCCACACTCCCCTTTATAGCTCAAATGGATGTGTAGTGGGGAAAAAAGAAAGAGAAAGGAGTGGATAAAGAGAAGTAGGAATCAGAGGAAGAGAGGAGAGACTGTGGCCAAAGCATTCGCTCTGCGTCGTTTCGACATCACAGAGAAAATTGAAAATGCCAAGGGCACTGCAGCTACACTTATTCATTCAGTTATCTAACCTATTCAATCCCAGAGAGGGGGAGGGGGAGGGGGAGGGGGCGCTGGGGGTGGTGGAGGGGGCGCTGGGGGGGCAGGGGGAGAGGGATGTGCCCATGTGCCCCTGCAGCGCTGCTCTCTGGCAGGCAGCTGAGTTTGTTTAAGGAAACATTTAAATAGTACCATCTTTAAGAATAGCATTACAGCCTCTCTAGCGTGGCGCCCAGCTGGGGCCTGGACACAGCCACTGGAAATGGGGCCGCAATATCGGAGTGTGCTGCTGCCACATGCACTCCCACATTCTGCTGCAGCTCTGCTGTAGGAGATGAACAGCTGGATCTCTTTACACACAATGAATAAAATACATACTAAATGTTGTGTTTACTGCTATTATCAGGCATGCTTTGAAAAATATTTCAGATTTTTTTTTTAATACGTTCAATTTTATTTTAGCAGTTTTATATATAAAATCTCTATCTATATATTAAAGGGAACTCTTAACAACATCAACTACTTATTTCATACCTATAGGCTAAAATTACCTCAAATAATTGAAAAAAAAAAGCAATGTTTTTTTTAGTTATTAGGGTATGCTAAGGAACTAATTGTAATGTATATATATATTCCTTGACACATCTCACAATAAAACATAAAAACTGTCTAAAATACATGCCGTCTAAAATAAAATACATCCATCAATATAAAGGCTAAAGCCTCCTTCAAATTTAAAAATGAAGGAAAAAAAATTGCAAGAGCACAGTAAGCACAAGTCTTCCACGGCACATTTTGGGGGTGGAAGGTGTGATGACTGACGAATATCTGAATATGTTGAATATCACATTTTAAAAATTTGTACAAGTAAATATATATTTTGCTTTCAATGACCTTCATACCAATCGAGGGTTATTTCAAATACATGTATAGAGTGAAATTTATTTATTTTTATGGGATTTAACTCCTCTGCAGCAGCTCAACTGAATACCTCGTAGATGACAGAATGGCTGCAGTGGCGTGTCAGCAAGCTTTCCACCATCAGCCTCTAATTCTAAATCCCACTGAAAGAGGCGCTGTCTAAAACTGGAGCACAAGTCAGCCCTGGCAACAAAGGAGAATGCAGACAGACAAAAAAAATAGAAGGACTGAGAGATGGAGAAATGTTGGGCACTGTAGGTGGCCTTACAAAGCGCATGGGAGACTAAGCTCACCTCAGTGCTGGAGCACAGAGCTGTCTATCAGCCTCCCCCATATTGCCCTCCACTACCTCGTGCTCCTCCTCTTCCTCGCCCCCAGCTCCTCACTCCTCACTCCTCAGCTCCTCACTCCTACCTGCTGGCCTCCATCCACTACTCTCAGTCCTGCACATCCCACAGCCCTCTGCAGCAGCTCTCCCAGTCTTCTAGCTTGTTTTCTTGTTTCTCCATTCCCCCATCAGCACCTTGCACTTCACCCCCCCCCCCCCCAACTCCCCAAAGCTTGCATCACTTGCATCATTCTCACTATGTTTCTCTCCTGTTTATCTTACAACCTCTCAGAGGAGAGAGAGAAAGAGAGAAAGAGAGAGAGAGAGAGAGAGAGAGAGAGAGAGAGAGAGAGAGAGAGAGAGTGTTTTGGTTGTCGGAGGTGACGAGTGGAGCGTGTGTCACATTCACAGCCTGTGAAGCGTCTGTCCTAATGAGAGAGACCCAGCCGCCCATGACACACACACACACACACACACACACACACAAAGAGAGAGAGAGGAGAGAGACTCCCAGATAGATGCAGTTACTCACATCTTGGAAGTGGCCCTTCATGTTGCAGCGGTGGCACTGCTTGTACCAGTAGGACTGCTCCGAGCACACGTCGTGAGTGTGTCCTGGTCGTCCACAGTTCCTGCAGTACATGTCTGGACAGTCTCTATAGAAGTGCCCACGCTGACCACACTGCAAACAGGCACTCAGCTTCTACATAAGCATAAGTGCACGCACACACACACACACACACACACACACACACACACACACACACACACACACACACACACACACACACACACACACACACAGATAGAGAGAGTGAGGGAGAAGGATAGAGAGGGGGAGAGAGAGAGGCACTTTGAGTTCAAAATCTTTCAAATTTCAATTCAAGAATAAGAAGCACTTAGAGGTTCTGCTGCTCTATCTGTGATGGGTGTAAGGCTACAGCAAATGGAACATGTAGATGGAGCTGTACAAGTGTCAGTACTGTACGTAATAGTGCCCTCTTACTCCACAAAATAACACTACAATTGCTGTGAGTGTCTAAAACATCTCCACAAATGAACAATATCACAGTTCAAAGTGAGCGCTTGCTCAAGTACCCCATATGTTCTCCAAAACTCCATATCATGTACATAATTGAATACTAAATACATTTGCTGTAAGCGATTGTCCAGTATTCAAGTGTCCCTGCACCCTCCTGGAACTGGTACCTGTGGTTTGGGGCAGTTCTTGGACAGGTGACCAGCAAGGTTGCAGTTGTTGCATATCACAGTTTTCTCTGTGTAGTAGCGTCTTGGTTGCCTACCAGCTGACCATCGATCTCCTGGGGTTTTATTTGCGATCTGAGCCTGTCAACAACATCAAATACACCACAGACTTCAGTCGTCAGTCCTATGTGCTCACAGTCACACTACAGGGATGAAACAAATATATAAGAGAGACTATTTGTGACCCTGTCTGTGATAAGCCAGCTCAAGTCATTTTTGGTGATTCACTGTTCTATACATAGAATCATTTGACACAGTGCAAGGAACATTCTGTAAAATTCAACTAGATATCACATCAAAGATTTGGAGAATTTCAGGCTTGGAAAAGCAGGTTACTAAGTGACGCTAAATGTCCACTTTCTAATTTGGTAATAAAAGAAGTTCCTATAATGAATGACACCAGAATCAGCAGGTGCTTGCATGCCGAAAGTAAACCCACAGACGATTGAAAACCAATGTTTAGGAAGCAAACAGAACTGTATTTTTTCTACAAAAAAAATAAGACCATTCATTTATCTATTTATTCATTTTTTTTTTTATTCATATTGAATTTTGATCACTATATTTCGAAACCTCAGCACATAATCTATAATTTATAGCAGTAAACACATAATGACCAAACATGGACATTTCACGCTAGGACTAGCCTACTTTGACGCTCCTTGCCTTATAAATAGATGTGGTGATTTTAGCTGGGCTTTCACAGACAGGGTCACATATGGTATTTCAAATCTATTATGTTGATGAACACATTACCAATTGGTCTCTGTCTGAAATCGTCCAAGTGGTGCTGTCCCCGTCATCTGTGAGGGACGTGTTAAGAGGGGTGTTAGGACACTAGAGGGAATGTTCTCCTGCTCACATGTCCTCACATCACACAGTGACACATTTAGATTAAGCTATGGCACATACAGTATCTACACAAGTCAAACAATTGAATTACAGCACACTGGAAAATATGATGTGAAAACCTGTAACGGGCGGGTTTGTGTTCACAGGAAGACTCTCCCCCCACAGTGACATTATTTATAAATATGACTCTCTCTTGAGACAGAGCAACAGTTAGGATGAAATACAGCTGTGGCCCACACAAACACACCATACAAAACATCTGCACAAAGAGTCCCACAACAGCAATCCACGGCATGCAAAAACTGCCACAACATGCAAGAGGCAAACTCAATCCAGACAGACACTTGAAACATCTGTATGACAAAATGATCCGAAAGAGGGATTAATAAAATATATAGAATTTCTAGTAAAAGAAAAGCTGGTTAATTCAGCATGAATATGACACTAGCAAACACATCAGCAAAGCTATTAAGACAACCACCCCAAAAGAGCCATTAAGAAGCAGGGAAGAGAAGAGCAGAACCTCACTATTAGTACTGAGTGCACAGCAGGCTGCTTTAAGTACAAGGATAAGCCTGATGTGACCGGGTCCTGAGGAACCGGGGTTCTGCTCAGTGTTCTAGCTCTCCTTATTTTACTATGAGGTTCTCCTAGCCTGTAGACTATGGACTGGGCCTTGGCCTACACATTTCCACACACATGCAGAGATGCTCTGCACGCAACCACCTCTCTTCACACTGGGTTCAGCTGGGCACTTGCAATTCTTCAGGTTTTATGCTAACTAATCTCACAAGGAGCCTTTAGCAGAATTTAGCAACACACACACACACACACACACACACACACACACACACACACACACACACACACACACACACACACACACACACACACACACACACACACACACACACACACACACACACACACACACACACACACACACACACACACACACACACACACACACACACACACACACACACACACACACACACAAAGGACAGGAAATGTTCCTTTAATCCCTGCAACGCCACACCCTAATATGGGCAAACCAATCTGTCAGTCACGGCCCACCAATCAAACAGCACAGAGGCCAACACACAGAGTCGCAACCACACTCTCCACCTTCAAACAAACAAACAAAACACTTGCAATCCCATAAGTACAAATTTCACACACACTTGCAAATATATGCACAGTGTAACCATAATCTATTTGTAACACCAAGATATCCAAAATGGTGCTGGTATTGGTTTTGGCACAGTTTTGGGGAAGACAGGTCTCTCTCTCTCTCTCTCTCTCTCTCTCTCTCTCTCTCTCTCTTCCAACAAAATGAAGGTCAGGCTACTATTCAGCTTCCCTGTCATTTGAAAAAAGAAGCGCACTGATATGCATGTGCGGCCCATAGACTAATTCTGCTCCACACACGCAGGGACTAGGTGCCTATCTGTGGTGGCAGAGGCAGGCTTCTCTAAGCAAGCCAGCCCACAGTAGAGAGAGACGGCTAGTGTGCAATAGAGGGAGAGGACAGGAGAGCAGACAGGATGGGGGAGGCGACAGATGCTACCTGTCCGTCTCTTAGGTACGTTAATTAAATAAGAGCCAAAGAAGGAACGGAGGGAGGCTGCATTTGTTTGTTTCTATTTGTGTGTGTGTGTGTGTGTGTGTGTGTGCTTGTGGGTGGGTGTGCACAGGGAGTTGGGATGCTCTTTAGGCTAATGTATTCCAGCTGACTAATAGTCTGAGAGAGGGAAAGCTGCTTGAGCCCAGCAACTGTCGCCAGGCCCAGGGAGAACAGAACGGATGTGTACGTGTGACTAATTAAGCATGAACATCCCCTCTCAAGGGAGCCACAGAGAAAAGAGAGGAGAGAGAGAGAGAGAGAGAAGGAGAAATAGAGGGAGGGAGGGAGGGAGACAGAGAGATGCCAAGAAGTAGTGCCTTGTCTGCAATTGAGAAGGATGCATTTCCTACTGGCACTTTTGCTTTCCTCGCCAGTACCACTGTACCATCACCCCATAAAATGCATGTACACACAAAACTACAGAGGACTTGCACACACACATCCCCCATTTGATTTACTCTATCACATCCACTCGCTCTCATTTACACACACGCGGGCACACACACACACACGTGCGCGCGCGCGCACACACACAAACACAAGCACGCGCACACACACACACACACAAACACACGTACGCACACACACACACAACGCATACAACGCGCACACACACATGCACGCACACACACATACACACACACACACACACACACAGACAGACAAACACACACACACAGAGACACAGACACACCCCTAGCCCTGAAGTCTCTTGGTAACCCCTAACAACACCTCTGAAGTGTAACCATGCAACCCCTCCTGCTCAAAGTTGCGCCCAAATGCAGCTGTGGGTATGAGAGTGCGCGTGCGTGCATGTACTCCCTCTCGTCCCACACACAAAACCACATCAAAGCCCCGGCTCTGACCCTGGGCTTTAACCAGGCATCGTGGAGGTCACCCCCACACAGGCCAAGACGGCCTTCTTTTGTGCCTCTCTGTTGATTTCGTCCGTTAAAGCATCAGACATCACAATGCAAGCGGAAGGGCCCTAAGTCACACTGCCCCACACACAAAGCAAACTGCATCAGATTAGGACGGTCATACATAACAATAGAGACGGCTCGCGCTCTCCCTCCCTCTCTCTCTGTGTGTGTGTGTGTGTGTGTGTGTGTGTGTGTGTGTATGTGAGGGGGGGGGAGAGAGAGAGAGCGAGAGAGAGGGAGAAGAGAAGAGAAGAGAGGACACCGATATCAGGCCCTCGTAACATAATCCCTTTTCTTTAACGGTAGCCTTTTCCGGTTTGGGAGGTTAAACACTTAAAAATAAGAGCATGTGTGTGGGCAGGAGGGGGCAGCACACTGAGCACATTTACAATTCAAATGTTCCATTGAAATATAATTATTAGAAATATTATGACAACATTTGCCATTCTTAATTGTTTCCATTAATTGCTGATAGGCCTAAGACGACACATCCAAAGAGCATATTTAAAATGTATACCGGTACACACACACACACGCACACACACAAAGCAAGAGCCCACTCGTTTAGACAGTGTGATGGAGAGTGAGCGGGAAAGATCGATAAGTGTACAGGCCCATTATGGATTGGGACGCCATCTTTCATTTTGTTTCATTTCATGCTCTTTCTTCATGTTTGCGCCACGGCAGCACAGATTACTCTGATATCTCAATCGCTCATGGCCCACAACCTGGCAACTTCGCCTGAGCACAAGGTGCTGGACAATCTGCCGTGCCATAGTGTGTGTGTGTGTGCACGTGCTTTTCTGTCTCTCACACTTTCATTTGTGTCTCCTGCAATCACACAAATGTGTGTGTGTGTGGATGTGTGCTTGCAGGTTTGAATGTTAACATATTTGTGGGAATGAGTATTTCACGGCTGCGTGTTTAAAAGTAAATATGTGTATTGTGCTTGTGCTTGTGCTTGTGCTTGTACTTGTGCTTGTACTTGTGTGTTTTGGCAAACTAGCCATTACATTTAAAATATTAATCTGTGAAGAGCTGAAATCCATCTATGGATAATTATTTATCATTATTTCTTTTTTTAAAAGGCAAATTCAGTATACTTCTGGTTTGTCCATAAATGAAAAACATGTTCAAGAGGATAGGATAAACTTGATAATTCAAAGCAAAAATATTCCTCAAGGTGCTACCAGTAACTGATACAAGATAGCGTTGATACAGCGTAAAATAGCTAAAGGTGGCTAAATTAACAAGCACTTTTTAAATCTCACTGTGCATCATTACTGTGTGATACCAATTGTGTTTTTTTGTCTGCAAAATGTGAGCTTGGCAGAGGTTTACAACTTTACACTTGATGTTGACTTTGACACCTACTGTAATAGCCTAGAGGGACCGTTTCTTATACTGTATGTGTGCTATGCTTTACTAAATGATTCAACAGTAAATGAACAATAACATTTCCTTTGATGCAGTTCATAATGGCTTTGATGTGCTCATGATTAAGGACATAATTGTAGCTACTGATAGGAAACCTGGCCAATGGTATTAACCCTTAAGCACAGTATGGCAGCTCCACATGCATATGAGACTACCTGTAGCTCCAGTGCCCCAGCACGCGGTTTGTTTTGCTATCCCTTTTGTTGTGGCAATACCATCCCTGGTGGAGCATGCTGATGGGGCCTAAGAGGAGTGTGAATTGAGACATACAGGAAACACTTATGTTGATGCCAGGCAAACCATACTGTACCCTTCACACACACGCACAAACACACACACCACCATGCCACCCAGTAGCGGCATTGTGTCAAAGTGCCAACATGGAAACGCAGCTACAGGGCACAAGGCCAAGTCCAGCTGTCAGCTGGCGTAAGTTCCACGTGGCACACAGAGGCTGCAGCACCGTGGAGATGGGCACCCCTGACCTGACAGCTCTGGGCAAAGGGGGCAGGTGGCCAAATCTGTCCATCAAAGCCGCTGTTGCTGTGGGCAATGCAGAGGGCGCCAATTACCACCCAGCGGGGGACGGCATGGTGACGGCATGGACCAATCAGGGCAGCAGAGGGAGAGAAGACTGGGCTGGGGTGGCTCACTGAGAATACCCCCTTACCCCCAGCAGGCAAACATGCCACACTCGCTTCCATAGCACCACTGCCATCATCACCCTCTGATCATGTGGAGGCCAATTCAGTGCAGCCAACGCGCATGCTGAACCCCTATATATCTATTAGCATTATCTAAACATTTCAGGTGTGCGTGAATCCTCACGTCAGAAGTGCAAGCAGTGGGCGAGTATGAAGCTCTTTAATACAAAATTAATAAATAAGTACATTAATGAATTAAAAGGCACTCCTTTTTTTTAGGCTTCTCTCAATGATGCAAGAAGGGCCACCCCAACGTTGTAAGATACCATTCCAGCAAGTTTTGGATCTTTCAAAAGGGGTCTTAAGGCATATCTATTCAATATGCACTTAGTCTATTAAGCGCTTCTTTGCTATTCTGCAGTAGTCTGACCAACTTTTTGAAATTGTTCACTGTGAAATTAATTATTAGACCGTGAGCCAGGGCCTCAAATTATGGAAACCGTTACCGAAAAGGTGGCAAAGGCTACCATACCTTTTCTGAAAGCTTGGAATCTCAGCTTTTCAATGATGTATGATGGCCATCCGACAAGAGTAGCTGTTTTGAGTTACGACACATAATGTAAACTAAGGTTAAAGAAATAATGTGTATAAATCAAGCAGAACACTGGAATATTTTATTTTGTTATGTTTGGTATCATTTTAAAGGGGAGACTCTGAGCTTTCATTTAAATCCTTTCGTGAACATTTTGGATAAGTACAGCCAACCCTGGAGCTCTTCAAACCTTTAATCACACACATTTCCCTACCATTTCCCTGCCATTTTTTGTCTTTTAATCCTGTGGCACCTGGGAGCATCAGAGAAACAAAATCCAAACACTGAAATACTGGCATGACCCTAAGGATTCAGGAAATGTATCATTTACCCATATTATCTGATTTGGAGGGGGTGATTTACAGTCTTGTATCAGAGATGGCGTTTTTTCAAAGACATAAACAGTAGTGTACTATTACCCTAGGCTAATTTGTTGATATGTTGAGTTGAAAGTCTGAGGTAAATATATTTTAAATAATAATTATTGATACAGATCATTTTGAAAAAGTTGTTATTCAGCATTCTCAGCATTTTTAGATAGTTAAAAAGGTCCTTAATACATATCCACCACATATCATTTATATCAGGTCCCCACTTTCTTGGAATTTATATTAAAAAATGAATGCCTTTTTCTCAGGCAAGAAAATACACGTATACACAGGCTGCGATACTGTAAGTGCATTTGCAGGCCATGGTAAAGTGTCAGCCCGAAAACTTCTCTGAGACCTTTCAGAAGGTTGGGGCAGACTGGGCAATGACACCTGCGTTGTATGCAGCCTTAAAGGAGTTCACATGTCAAATGTACAGCTCCAAGTCCAGAATCACCAACATCAATGAAATGAAGTATGCACTTTTTTTGTGCAAAGAAAGGCGTAGAATCCTGGCAGTTAACTCCATGCTCGGATTCTCTCAGGAAGCACGGTCTCAGAGCTAACTATCAAGGTGCTATCTGGAGAAGATGCCTCGAGAACAACCCTGAAGTTCCTTCCCCAGTTGAGCATGGGTGGTCTAGACTGGACCAAGATGGTGACTTGCAGCTCTCCATAGACTGGTTCAATGTCTCCATTGGTCCACAAGCAGTACTTGAGTTTCTGTCCTGCTCATGCAAGAGGGACTGTGTCACTCCTCATGTCAGTGTGTTGCACTGTATAACAACTTTTTCAAAATGATCTGTATCAATAATTATTATTTCAAATATATTTACCTCAGACTTTCAACTCGACATATCAACAAATTAACCTTAAGGGTAATAGTACACTACTGTTTATGTCTTTGAAAAAACGCCATGTCTGATATAAGACGGAAACTCATCCCCTCCAAATCAGATAATATGGGTAAATGATACATTTTCTGAATCCTTAGGGTCATGCCAGTATTTCAGTGTTTGGATTTTGTTTCTCTGATGCTCCCAGGTGCCACAGGATTAAAAGACAAAAGATGGCAGGGAAATGGCAGGAAAATGTGTGTGATTAAAGGTTTGAAGAGCTCCAAGGTTGGCTGTACTTATCCAAAATGTTCACAAAAGGATTTAAATGAAAGCTCAGAGTCTCCCCTTTAAAATGATACCAAACATAACAAAATAAAATATTTCAGTGTTCTGCTTGATTTATACGCATTATTTCTTCAACCTTAGTTTACATTATGCGTCATAACTCAAAACAGCTACTCTTGTCAGATGGCCATCATACATCATTGAAAAGCTGAGATTCCAGGCTTTCAGAAAAGGTATGGTAGCTTTTGCCACCTTTTCGGTAACGACCAACCCCTCTGGCTCACGGACTATTATTGCATTGTTTTTATTTGTATGGGCATCTCCCAAATAGCCATAACCATAACCTTTTGATTATGACTGCTGTAAATGTATAATATCCACTGTCTCTGGCAATGGGGTTTGTGCTTCTGATTCAAATCTTTCATTTCATTCTGCATGTAGTCTGTTAACTAACAGAAATTGCCTGTTGACTTCAAATTTATTGCAATTTGAAGTCAACAGGCAATGCAACACCTGCAAGCAAAGCACTAGAGAACTATACTTTAAAATCTGTTTAAAGTTTGCATGCCTCAGTAAACCCCTCCCATCGGAAAGCAAAAAATCAAATCAAATCAAATCAAATGACCTTTCTGGAGAAATTTAATTTTGCGATGCATGTGTTCAGGTGAAAAATGTGCAAGCTGCTTTGTTGTTCCTCAGGGGCCTTTATATGTGAACAGGTCATAGAAGTTACTGGAACACACAACCATTGTCAAAAAATCTCCCTCTACACAGTCTCGCCTCTGTCTGCCACACCCACAGCAACACAGGCAGAGATATAAAACAGAATAACATCCACCACATTTTACCCCCCCCCCCCCTCCACCCCACACACACACCCACCAGAAAAAAAGAAAAAAATTAATAAAATCGGTGGGTTGCGACTTCAATTTCATTCTGATGAATTCTTTCCTGTGGGAGCAGCGTGCTATCAGGCTTAGGGGCAGATCGAATTTTCATGATTGTTATTATTGTTATAATATGAGGGTAGATAAATAGCATCATTAATCTGCTGTGACCCCCCTTCTCACACTCACCCCCTTTGGCCTGCCACAGACAGGAGGGGCTGTAATTAGCTTGCCTTACACCTCTTACACGCACATGCGCGCGCACACACACACACACACACACACACACAACCACACACACACACTCTTCTTAAAATAAACAAAACAAAACATATCTATGTATACAAACCATACAATAAATACCAATGAGAGTATCAGTATTGTTTAACAACAAGAACAACAAATAATAATTCCTGTAATAATGGCCATTTGCTGTATTATCCAAGTATTAATAATTGAAGTAGTGTCTCTGTGTGTGTGTGTGTGTGTGTGTGTGTGGCTGGGTGTGTTTGTGGTGGTGGTGGGGTATAGAGGGCACCTTGCTCACTTGCTGCTGCTCAACAGGGGCTGTAGCAAATTGAAAAAGTGGAATAATCCCAAGCTTTCCATCCCTCCTGCCCTCCCACAGCCAATTCAGCACCATTTGGGTAATTAAATAAGAGCGTTTTAAACTTTTAATTTAGCAATCTTCTCTCCCGGCCTGTGCTGTATTCTGCCTTGCCTTTTATTCCCACTTAAAAAAAATAATATTATGGGGTGGAGATGATACAGTTGGGAGAAGGGATTGAGGGGACAACAGAAAAGCGAACAGTCATCTATCTCCCACTCGCTAGCTCTCTTTGTCCGTCTGTCACACACACACACACACACACACACACACACACACACTTTAAGTAATCACACAAATGAGATTATGCTAGATGAGGCTGGAAGAAATGATTGAAAATGGTATCTCTGTTTTAACTTATTAGAGAGACAATAGGCTTTCTTCCTGCTGGTCCTCAGAGAGCAGCGGCTATAGAAGACGCTTTAGACGTTTCCACTGCACCTCTTTCACAAGTCTACTACATACAAATCTAATACACGCAACGAGTGTCACGTGAAAACGCAATTAAGCCAACAGCCTCCAGTCTGTACTGTACAGATTAAAGTGCAAAGATACAGTATGTTATGGTAGGTTGGGGAATTAGACTGCATAGATAGTGTATGTTATGGTAGGTGGGGGAATGAAAGTGCACAGATAGTTTATGCTATGGTAGGTAGGGGACAAGAGAGGACAGACAGATGGCAGGGCTATGGGTGAGAGAGGGGCGAGAGGGAGAGGACTAGCAGGGCTCTGTCTGTCTGTCTGTCTGTCTGTCTTGCTAAAGCCCCGTGTTGCGCAGCTCATCCCCAGGGCAGCCCTTGCTCTGTGTCTGTCTGTCTGTTAATTCGCTGTTATCTATCTTCCCATTCTTCTCCCTCCCTTATTTATTCATGCCATTTGCTTTCCTGCTTTTCCTCAGATAATGGAGGAGACCTTCAGTCTCTTCGCACAGACCTACGACTGCCAACAGTGACCTATTACAATAAAACATTAAATGTTTATACCCCAGATTTAAAGAAATAACCAAAGAAATAAGACCCCCCCCCCCCTTCCGAAGGGCTGAAAAGCGCATCTCATTTAATTTCAGTCCAACTCTCTCCCTTTATGTGTCTGTCTTTGACAGGTAATAAAACTCAGAGCAGAGACCCTCTGACAGCCCCATTTGAATTTGGATTTAATAACATAACTATAGATTGACTTGAGCCAGTTCCTCTGTGTCTGCTCTCTACCCACCCAGGGTGATTGGACTATTCCCCCTCCTCCTCCACATCCTCAGTCTTTGTGCCGGATCAGAGGGCCACCCTAGGACTAGCTCTCCGCCTCTGGCGGGCTGGCTGGTCAGATCTTTTCTCCCCATTCCTCTCCCCACACCACATGCCACCCCACCCCTGGACCAAAGGTGCTGTAGGAGTTTGATCTGATTGGGCCTGAATAATGACCACTTCATCCACTTCACAGTTTGGTCTGTATTTATTTACTAATATTAAGTCAACCTGTGTGCTTTTGAGAAGACCGTAATGATTGAAAGCCAACCGTTTGTGAAGCTGACCCGACTTTTTTTTTTTTGCGATTGAATAAATGTTCAGTGTACGGTTCACATTAAAATGAATACAATAAATATAATACTAAAATATTTTTTAATGTCATATTTTATTTTACCATTGATGGTTTCATGTCCTAATGGCCTTGTTTGAGAATTACCATGTGGTTTGGTTTTCCTGAACAATAGACTTGGACTGAACCGCGTTGAGTTAATTAGTTACGTAATTCCGTTAATTAAATAAGATCCATTTAACTAAGAGTGATGACATATGATAGATAAACATGCTTCAAATATGCTATTTCTAACTAGACATACCAATACATGGCTTAGAAACTTCAGTCATTCTGGGGCAGAAACAAAGATCATGGTTAATAATCTTCGCAGGGCCGATATTTGATTCCAGAGTCCAGTGTTGAGGCTGGCTGGACTGACAGGTCAGTGGTACGGGCCAGTGTAGTGTATAAGGCGCGCAGGACGCAGGACGCAGCCGTGGGGCTGCTGGAGGAGCTCCGAGGTGGACTCCATGAGGTGCACGTAGCGCGCTCATGTCACGTGGCCTCCCCTCGCACTTCCATCAGCCTGAAAATCCCATTACACACCAGCGTGCCCACAAATTGAATTAGCGTGTTTATATGAACAACAGGGGTTTTTTAATACACCTTAGAGTTTGCCTAATGCCTCTGTATTTGAATATAGTCACTTATGGTAAAGCTTTTCTGGTGAAAAAAATCCATTACCCACTTCAGCCATGAATACCTATGCTCTGCCACTAGCTAGGATTACCTTGCATTTCACTTGCTCGTCTCGTCATTTCTCTCTTCCCTCTCCTCTCTCTTCCTTCCCTCACTATGCTGCCACCACGAATTGAAAAGAAAGAAGAAGAGGTATAGAGAATTCCAGAAAAAGGAGGGAGGGGAGAACAGATTTTAGATTAGTGGCTAATGCTGAATAAATATGGGGAGCTTTAGCCGGCAGTCGGTCACGCTCGGCACACGGTAAACAGCCTCCATTTTCCTCAACCGCCCCGACCCAACGGGTATCTAAGCCAACCGGCACCGGACAAACCAATTACTATTGATCAGCGGCCGGCCACCTTCAGACGCGCAGGCCGCCGCTACAGAGAGCAGACGCTCGGGACTGGGGCCACTGCTTTTGTCCAGGCTTCTTTAAGACTGCGCTGAAAGAACACCTAGACGTGTGCTTAGGTGGGCTGGACGAGACTGGAAAAAGTTGAAGCGCCAACCAGTAGAGACTAAAACGTTGACTGAAATCTTACAGCCTTTCCAAATCAATGCAGTTCTGGATGAACACATTAATTGTACTGAGCTTTGAAAACAATTAAAGGTTACAATATAGTTTGGCATACAAAAAGTTCATTTCTGCAAGATACTTAAAAAGAAACCAAAATATTAATCATAGTGTATGTCTTTAAGCTAAGCATAGCAAATGCAATTCACATTTCAGTGTTCAGAATACACTGCCCTCAACAGTGCAAAATTAGTTCTGTTCCATCATTGCATGGTATAGTCACTCATTACATACCAAAAGTGGACACCTGATTATACATATTCTAAGTGAGACAGCAAACACACTGTTTATCTGTTTATGTAAACAACCTAAGGATTTTCGCCACAATTACGATAAAATGAGCCTTCTCGCTCTAGGCAGTCTATATTTGAGCATTATTTTCTCAACAGAAAACTGCGGAGTAGATTTAAGGAGAAATGGCTACCTACATTCTCTGAAATCCAACTTGCCCCTCCAAGTCTGTTTGACTCATTCTGAGATACCGGCCAAAAACGGATTTCCATGTTTTTTTTTCTGAGCTAGGAGAAGATACTTGAAGGATTCAAAAATCCATAAGGATAAAACGGGAATCTTTTCGTCCTCATTGCTGGGGGATTAGGTACTTGCTTTCTCACCCAGTCTCTTCATTTTAAATGAAGGTAAGGCTCCAAAATGCAGAATGTCGCTCTGAATGCAGCTTGTGATGATAGTAAAAAAGCAAAGTTGACATAAAATATAAACCACTATAACCAACAAAATAAAGAAATTATTCCCCGACTAGATTTAAATGTTTGCATCTGCTGAAGTCCAGCTGTGTGTTTCAAACATTGTGCCACCCCTCAGATCTAATAGAGTGACTTGGGGATCGGAGAGACAAACTGAGCCTACTGTAGTGGTGACTACATGTCAGCTGCCACTTCATGAACACCTGCAGGAACACATGAAACATGTAATAGAGTAGGAAATCCTACAACCGGTTAAAGGACATTAGCACAGTAAATGTATGGTCATTTATACAAAGATGCCTCCCCTTACTCCCTGACATATCAAGAAATATGCCATGCACTGATACAAGATGCACTATAGCCAAACTGTGACACTGAGGGTCAGAATGGGAATAAACAAAAAATCTATGTATGTCTTTACACAACACTGTGGTCGTCATATCAATTGTATCCTATGAATATGTTTAGTCTATGTTTAGATTATTAGTTTGCATTCAGATAACTTACTAGTTATGTGCTTGTTAGTGTGAGTGTTTGGCCAAAGTTAATCTTTACGGAATTTACTTACAATATTAGAATAACTTCAGTACATTAGTCTAACTTTTATATACACATTTTGAAGCACTGAACATTTCTGAGCATTTCAATGATGATTTATCATTGGCTAATATGGCCGAGATAGGACAAGCTCAGAGGAAAATCTCGATTTGAGAATGTCTTTTCTTTGTCGCACAAGACCTAGTAAGCCCTTATGGAGATCTGACCTATTTCTCCAAAACCCCTCTTAATAATAGAAATAAAGTAGCATATGATAAGACTGAGAAGAAAAAAATAGCATTTGAGTATTTTGAGATATTATGCTGAACTTTAATTAGACTTGGGCTAAGACAAGATGAGAAATATTTTTCAAGAGCAGACATTAAGACAGACAAGAGAATGGCTAAAATCTAATATTGATGTTAAAAATTATGTCTAGGAGAAATCAGCTAGACAAAGAATATATCTTATGTTGAATTTCCCTTTCCTCTTGGATGACCCTAGTATAGGCTAAGGCTTAGCCGACCAGGGCTAGGTCCACTGTATTATATAGTACAATGAGCGAAGAGACCATGTATATCACTGATGCATTAAGTGAGTGTTAAATGTCACAAACAAGCTCATTGTGCCAGATAACTTCATGGGATGTTGAGGATGTGGAGGAATGATACTGTATGGCTTTGTTGGAGACACTGCTCAAAATAAACATTCACTGGATGGAATGCATTGATTTAATATCAGCTTGATACTCCCTGATTATATGTACATGAAAGGAACACTTATTGTATATGCTCATAGCTAACCTTCAGTGGATCATCAAGCTAGGACAACTGCATAGGGGCAATTCCATATCAGTTGGAACAGGTCCGACACCATGGTCCTCAGTTTTTCCTGATTTTTGGTCCAAATGTTCCTCCATGTCTCATTAGAAGAAAACCAAAATTTTAGCTGGGTATCTTGTTTAGTTTCTGAGATATGGCTCTTCAAATGTGGTTAGACGCGTCCTAAAAAAAGGCTGAAAATTCCTGTATTTAATGAGCACCACTTTTTTTTAAACCCCTCTCCTCTCTTAAGGCTACCATATTATTTTCTAAAAATTTGAACACTGGGGCAGTACCCTGTGTTGTTGTCCAAAATCATAAAGGAATTACAGTCCTTCCCACCATTGGAGACTTATTCATCGAAACAAACCCATATTTGTTTTGAAAGCAATGAAAAAAAAAAACTGTTTTTGTTCTGTTATGGTCATGAATGGCTAGCACTCACAGTTTTAAAACTCTATATATATATAGTCCATGAGTAAGAGAACATGTTGACAAAAAATTGAGAATGTTAGTTTTCGTATTTCGAGGCTATGAGCCTTCAAAGTTGGCCAAAATGGCGTTTTTTCCTAAAAATGCCACTTTTATTGCCTTTTTCCAAGGACAAGATGAAATGCAAATCCAACATTTCTTTTTTTCTGCAATAGTGTGGCACTTTGTAGATCATGTGAATGTGGTAGATCCAACCTGTCCATTTTAATATCCCCACAGCAAATGTCTGAAGTTAGAAAAAATGAAAAATAGTCTTGGCTGAAGGAGGTGTTGGTTTGATTTGTATGAACCTCTTAGAAGGACAATATGGGGTGTAAACCCATTTTTTTCTGTTTGAGGGATCAGAATGCCATCCTGTAAATAGGATAAAAATGTTGTATCCCACTTTTACTCTTTAGTGATCCCTTAAAATATGTCCAAAATTTGTAAAAAATGAAAAAGGCAACTAAATTGAGGGGCTTAAATGGCCAAGTGGATCAAGTCACACAAGGCTACAAATGTAATATAAGACAGATGAGATACTGAGGGAGAACACTGTGAAATGTTTAACCCTGTTACGATGGCCTTTGAACCCACTGTGTCCCTAATATCCTGTGATAACCGGAAGTTGGTTTAAAACAGGAAATAAACTTTAAAAATGCTATATCTAGAGAACGGAAGGTCATAGAAATAAACATTCACTTCTTGCTTGATCCTCATGGTCGAATTATGTCTGATGGAGCAAATCAGATTGAGTCTACGACCTTCCGTTCAAGAGTTGTTCCCAAAAAACTATTTCCCATTGAAACGAATGGGAAAAAACAAAAAACAGAAATTTGCTTAAGTGTTGAGGCCAAAACCATGGTTTGAGATATTGTGTAGGAGTATGTTTCAGACCATTTGGAGTTGATTGGTACCCACTTTGTGTGACATAAAAAAATCCCCCCTTAGGGTTTAACTTGACTTGCAACTTAATGGATGGATATGGATGACCAAAATGTAGGATTTTCACTGGTCCTAGGGTTATGTTTATCTAAGTGGATCTCGGGTTAATTGTCCAGGGATACCATTAGAACAAATCACAATGCATGCTGCATACAACGGTAACTCCAACAGCAACCAGGAGACAATATGCTTCATGCAGAAGAAATTTGTTTAATAAGAATGAACCTCAGTTAAGGACACAGTGGGTTCAAAGGCCATCATAGCAGGGGTTATACATTTCACAGTGTTCTCCCTCAGTATCTCTTCTGTCTTATATTTCATTTTTAGCCTTGTGTGACTTGATCCACTTGGCCATTTAAGCCCCTCAATTTAGTCGCCTTTTTTCATTTATGACAACTTTTGGACATATTCTAAGGGATCAATAAAGAGTAAAAATGGGATATAAGATTTTTATCCTGTTTACAGGATGGCATGCTGATCCCTCAAAAAGACAAAATGGGTTTACACCCCTAATTGTCCTTCTAAGAGGTTCATACAAATCAAACCAACACCTCCTTCAGCCAAGACATTTTTTCATTTTTTCTAACTTCAGACATGTGCTGTGGGGATATTAAAATGGACAGGTTGGATCTACCACATTCACGTGATCTACAAAGTGCCACACTATTGCAGAAAAAAAAGAAATGTTGGATTTGCATTTCATCTTGTCCTTGGAAAAAGGCAATAAAAGTGGCATTTTTAGGAATAAACGCCATTTTGGCCAACTTTGAAGGCTCATAGCCTCGAAATACGAAAACTAACATTCTCAATTTTTTGTCAACATGTTCTCTTACTCATGGACTATATATATGTAGAGTTTTAAAACTGTGAGAGCTAGCCATTCATGACCATAAGAGAACAAAAACAGGTTTTTTTTTTCATTGCTTTCAAAAAAAATATGGGTTTGTTTCGATGAATAAGTCTCCAATGGTGGGAAGGACTGTAATTCCTTTGTGATTTTGGACAACAACACAGGGTACTGCCCCAGTGTTCAAATTTTTAGAAAATAATATGGTAGCCTTAAGAGAGGAGAGGGGTTTAAAAAAAAGTGGTGCTCATTAAATACAGGAATTTTCAGCCTTTTTTTAGGATGCGTCTATCCACATTTGAAGAGCCATATCTCAGAAACCAAACAAGATAACAAGCTAAAATTTTGGTTTTCTTCTAATGAGACATGGAGGAACATGTGCACCAAAAATCAGGAAAAACTGAGGACCATGGTGTCGGACCTGTTCCAACTGATATGGAATTGCCCATAGGCTAGTGACACCAGAGGTGGTGCATTAACCCTCCAAAAGGGTCAAAGGATGATTAATCCACGAGATCCTGCACAGATCCACATTTACAAGTTTATTTGAACTAGTAAATTATTTAAAACACTGGACAAACCAAAAATAAATAAGCATACCAAAACGCTTCCTCAGTGGAATGCAGCAATATTTGCTTTACAGCATCACAGCTGCAAGAGTTAATGTGATGCATGCACATGGAGGCTCCAGAGTTGCCCTATGGGTTGAAAAAGACTTGTGCCTCTAAAAGGCTGAGAGCATCTTATCAATTAAAAATCGCTTCAAAACTGTATGAGTAAGTGTTTTGATGTCACATCTTCAGTTTAACAGATATAGATACACAAATAACGGCCTAAGAATAGCATAGCAATGTTTTCCAGTAGAAGCCTCAAGGGATTAGAGATTACCGACACTGAGAATAGACACACACACACACACACTACCCCTTACCCAGAGCACCCTCGCACACGCACGCACGCACGCACACACACACACACACACACACACTACCCTTTAGCCAGAGCACCTTCGCACACTCACACAGCACATTCCTGCTACTGTGACAGCACATTAACACACATACAGAATTTATAACTAATGAATAATGATTAGAGAAGACAGGGACAATAAACAGAAAATGCTCTAGCACAACCTTATAGACAGAAGCCAGGGCACGCACATCTGCAGAAAACCCACTGTGTTAGGCATACACACTAAAACACACAGCATGTCAAACACAGAGACCGAACAAAACGAGCTGCGATTTCCACCTGCGGTAGTTGACCAACGGCTGGATTTAACCCTGAAGCTACTTCCCTGATCTCCATCATCCATGTAGATGAGTATGAGCATATTGATACAACATCAATCTTTAGTTGAAGGTTCCAGCAGCTCTGCAAAAGCTAAGGCATTAACTAATACTCTACAGATGTGCTCTCTGAGCTTCGCTAACGGGTTAGCTGACCGAGCACACCAAATGACTCATTATGGGATTTTGATAACCCTCACACCCCCTTCCTCTCTGCAGCCCCCCTCTTCTCCCTCCCACGGCATCCTGATTCTCCAAATTAATATTCGTATTTATTATCTCTTTCACAAAGCCCCAAAAATCAGCACCTTGGGCTAATAGTTAATAAAGCCCAAAGTCCCAAACCAGAAGCATTTTCTGTAATCCAGCCACAGAGAGGGGAACTAAATTCTACATACCCCCCCGTCCCCCACACACACACCACCACCAAAAAAGAATTTCAAATGTCAGTTTCACTGATTATTAATATAAAATAAGGATTCAATGTTTTTTAGTGCTTAGTTGTTATAGGTTAGAGGCACACAGATACGACCAACCTACATGGATGTATGAATTTTTAAATCAACATTTGATGCTGATGTATTCGCTTCTCTTGTTATGAATTTCACTAATATTAATATTACCATCAAGGGATCTTGCCTCACATTGAAAATCACACAAGGGTCATTAAATTATTTGGAGCTACATTTATCCTTTAGTCAATATTTCATTGTTTATTGATGTACTTTTTCATTTAGGAAATAAAAGTGAGAGTGCCTGCGGGCACAGCTACTGAACTCTTGTCCAAAAGAGAGAAAAGAAGAGGAGGCTGATCGAGAGGCCAGAGCTCGGTGGTTCAGCCTGCCGCCTTAACTCACTCAGGCAAACAGACCACCGCAAAGAACATTCTTGCCTCCTCTTTAAGAGGCCAACACTTCTCTGGACACTCTTTGGTGCTGATGCGGAGCTTAGGACCGGACATCAGGGCCAGTAGGAGTGTGTGATAGATGCCATAGTGGGGGATTTCTGACAAAGATTTATCCGAAAAAACAACCCACACGCATGTTATGTTGGACAAAACGTCTGCATCCAACCAAATGAGCACCTGCGAAACATAAACAGATGTGTCTCTTTTGAGGTTTTCCGGCAAAGAGCAGAATTTTCATACAGTGGGAGGGAGGCCGCTAAATAACAGGTCTCGCTTTGGACCCACTGTGGCTTTCACACTTAGAAAAACAATGTGTACAGTAGAGGAAACAGATAGCTATGTCTGAGACATGCAACCACAAACACAAACTACAAGACTGAACTGAAACCATTAATGGCTGAGAAATATTGGAAAGAATATGGCTTTCACTTAAATAATCAATACTTTATTACATTAAAAAATAATGTCTGGTATTTGGCAAGACATTATAGCACTTTGCTAAATATGCCATGACTTTTGAATTATTAGTGCTGTAAATGTGCACTGAACATACGACGGTAAGAGCGGTAAGTAAATCCCACAACCTATATGACCAAAGTTCTTGATGCTTGATTGTTTGGTTTTGGTAGGTTCCATAAATTGACATCTAAATATAGTCTCTGAAATGCAATGAAAAAAAAAATCATTTGGTATCATCAAAATGAGACCAATGAATTCTCAAAGAAATTCTGACTTTGCTCCAAACCCGAAATTATCAGATATTAAGAACAAATCTAATCCAGAGACACCTAAATATTTGTATTCAACAACAAAATAGTTTTCAGATTACTTTACAAAATAAATATGGTGTCTTATGCTATTTAGCAATTCAGATTGTAGATTGCTGCGACTCCCTTGTGAAAATCTAGTCTTTGCCAAAATGGCGCCCTCCTCCTCCGTTCTTTAAAAAAAGACAACGTATAGTGAGGCCATTCAGTATGAAACTGGTGCTATCCCACACAAGTGCGCCTGGCCTCAGACTCAACACACACACATATGTGCTCACTCACTGACAACTGGCACCCCGCAGAGTAGGCCCATCCACTTTCTCAAACCCCTTTGTGAGAATCTAACACACACACACACACACACACATTCTGGCTAGCTACAAAATGCAAAGAGTAGGCAGATGTCTAGCGCTACTCTTCTAGACTCCAGGACTAGTGGAAAAGACACACTAGAGAATCTGCAGACCCACCTGATCTCCTCCACACTGGCTGGACAGGTTGCGAGTGAAACAGACCCATGACTGACCGTCCATGATTTTTTGTCAATGACAGCAGAAGTAACCACCTTGATACACACTAATGCATGTCCCCACCACTGAAATAAGAAACTCCAGTACATGAAACTGATTGCACTGACATTACTTAACTGTCAGAATGAAAACAGAACTACCTAATGAAATGTGTTAATATCAGAATAAGATGTATTTGATTTTTATTTCACTGACATGCATTTACCACTGGTGGGAGGTGCATTCTATTAGACCATTTCAATTATTTGACTTTGTGGTAGAAAACATAAAAAAAAATCCAAAAACCTATTAAATGCTCAAAACACAAATGATCTTCAAGCAATTCTCTCATTAATTGCAGTCTGCACTGCCATGCAAAAATGTCTCAAGGTTTGATTAAAGCAATCCTTTGCCAAAAAGTGAAAACTGCAACACGCCCATGTCACACTCTGTGATTTTGCTGCAGCTTGTGTGTGTGTGTCGTCTGTTCAAACATGGTGTGTGGTGACAGGGGTGTGGTGTTACAGCTCAAGTGGCACTGGGCAGCTAAGATAAGAGATGATTTATATCAACACACACACACACACACACACACACACACACACACACACACACACACACACACACACACACACACACACACACACACACACACACACACACACACACACACACACACACACACACACACACACACACACACACACACACACACACACACACACACACACTTCCCAATACTATTGTACGAGGGTAATGCAATATAGCCACCATCATAGCCATACATGCATCAATCCTAAAAATCTTGCCTAAATTCATACAAGGTCAACATTGCCAACCAAGATGGAAACGGCAAACTCTATATCGGAAGCACCATGAATGTAAAGAAAGAAAGAAACTTCCTTGTGACACTCACAACACACACACACACACACACGCACACACACACGCACACGCACACGCACACGCACGCACGCACGCACATGCACACACGCACACACCTGTATATGACTGGAAAGGGGGAAAGATCAGTTTGCAGTAAAACTGTGGATGCATGCAGAGAGCAGGATTTCCAGGAGCATCCCTCCCATAATCACTGCTGGCCATTTCCACATCAAGCCCACGCTAATGAGGTGAACTTTCTCCCCCTGCTGAGCATTGCTGATGTAAATCCTCTGCTGTATTGAAACCGTTTGCTGTAGCGTGACTCTCCAAGAGGGCCTGGCCAATTCTAGCTCTCATTCTACAGACTCTAGCAGAAAACTCCACACTAGTAGAAACAGTACAGACATCGTACTGTGATCAGCATGGCCGACAGACAGTATAAGACACATAAGAAGCAGTGTGAGGTGAAGACAGAGGAGGAATGAAGGCTGTGGAGACAATGTGCTGGTCTACAGAAAAGACATGTTACACACAGCTGCATACATATTACAGCCAAAGGGAGAGGAGGAGCGCATTGGCAAACACAACATTGCTACTGAGAGCTGCACAGTGGCATTGCTACAGGAGAGGAGCGGGGGAAGAGAGGGAAGCAGGAGGAGGGCAGGAGGGGAGCAGAGGGCAGCTACTCACACAAGCTTACAATCAACCTGAGCACAAGGAAAGCACATTCACGTGTGGCCTACCTATTTGTGTAAGTAGATACAGTTCAGCCTCGGCTCACACTCTATCAACACTGCAGCTTCAGAGACAGAATCAGAGAGAAGCACATTCCTTACCTTTCCCTGTGTGTGCGTGAGACAGAGAGGTAGCTCAGGCCCCGGACACCCCCACACACACCCCCACTCCAAATGGCACACTACTATGGTCCATGGGCCTCAGAGCTGCCTCTGAGCTCAGCTAAGAGCAAAGTTAAAAGCTCAGCCACCTCGACAAGAGAAGGACAATAGACAGCGACGGGAGGGGGCATATGAGACAGGAAAGCAGGAGAGGAGAATGAGTGTGACCACTGACCAAGGTCCAACAATTCTGAATCAAGTTTAAGACCCCTTCACCTCCCCCTCTCTCCTTGTGTTCAGCCTGTGGTGTTCTATCTGGTGGGCAGCCTTTTTGAGAGCCCTTATTTCCCCCTGCTTGTTCCAACTGGTTGCTGTTACTAGTGCACCCCTCCCCACCCAAAGCCAAACTCTGACCCAATCACAAACACTGCCTGAGGCTTTTGCTGTGTGAGCGGCTGTGTCCGGGTATATGTGTGCTGGTTCTCTCCACTGAACTGAAAGGACAAATACAATATATGGAGACGTTTTTTTATACTTTCTCTTTCATATTTGTTGCTTCCCGTCAAAACCACTGTCACAGGCAGGAGATTAGGCAGCTCCCACAATGGCTAGGTTTACGCAGCTTCACAGTTTCGAATTTTGAGGAAATACCTGGCAAAATAACTACACTGAAACACAAACTTACCCTTTGAAACAAAACATAAGATAACATAACATAAGTTGAGATTGCGATCACTATCCAAAAGTCAGGAGTAAGAATAATTACAGAAAAAGCCTCACATCACATTTATGCAGTCATAACACACAAAAAGAGCCCTGATCTTGACCAAATCAAAGCTATGGGGATATCCTTCACCAAACTCTCACTTGTTAAAGCATGTGGCAAGTTCTCAAATATGACACAGTCTAGTGTTTACTACAAATCTGGGTGTTTTTAGAGGAAGGTCACTTTCTAGTCTCATAAAAAAAATGCTTACTGACCATTACAAATTAAGATTGTACGAGACGCAAGAAATTAAACACTAGACTACACACTTTAAACTGCACACACACTTAATCGTGACCATTATGTGAAAAACAATGTTCTGAAATCGGTGTCAGAATCAGTCACATAGTCACGCACAAACTGCCTCCATCATGATCACAGAAACTTCTACACAAGATGGGACTCAGGCACAGAATGTCTCAATGAGTGCAATTTATGTCTAAATTAGGCATATGAAATCACTTAAACCATAATTCACACCCATGCATTACAAATTAGACTCAAGCCGAGGCAAGTAGAGGTCCATAAATGTATGTAGAAGATGACAAAGATAGACATTTAAAAAAAAAAAAAAAAAAAAAAAAGAATATTCAAATCAGCCAATTTCTAGTGTCTTCAGCACACCAATTATTCCTGACACTAACTGCAACCATCAATTGTGCATATGCAGGGATGGTATATTCTGTAGAACTTGCTTCTAAGATTTGATTACAATATGCCCTAAATAAGAATATGACTTGGTAGAAGCACCTGAATAACCACTCCGCAAACATAGCTGCACTCTCTCTAATGATCCCTGCACACAGCCCTGAACACTGACAACCGTTTTAATCCTAATTCTATTTCTCATAGACAATCCATATGAGATTAGATTCAAAATGGGTGCTCTGGATAACAGAGAGCAAATAATAAAGAACAAGACCAATCAGGCGACTGCAGACCCTCTGCCTCTTAATGGGTCTAACAGTGGGGGGATGCATGCGCATCCCGATCATCACATGGGAGAACTGAGATACAGTGACCTAGCAAACAAATCTTAAAGGATGAAACCATTTGTATTCTTACTGTTTCAATATGCAAAATAAAGCCTACTCAATAAGTTAAATAAAATAAAAATAGTAATGTTGATATAGCAATAAGCATCATCCTTTACACACCTGGCCAAGGGCATGATTTTGTGAATAATTTATTCACACAAATATGTAATGTCATGAGTCGGACCCAATCGGGCATCTTTGAGTGCGATGAGACCATAGACAGTAAAAGATATGGACAGAGCTATCACGTAGACGGCAGCAGAGACCGAGGAAGCAAATTTCAACGGTTTTTTTAGGTCTTCTTATTCCGTCATAGGTCTCCTGCGCAGGCTCAGTTGTCGTACATGTGACGTAGGCACGTAGTCTGACCGAGTCTGACCTATGGCGACGCTTTACTCTCGCTGGACGCATGCGCCTTTAACACTTTAGCATTGACTTCGGAAAAACGTTAATTACTCAGCCGATACGACAGTTACGAGATTATTATGTCAATTTCACAATGTAGTATGTACCCCGACAATAGAAAATGTTCATATAAAGGCTTAAAACGCTTCAGCTCTAACGTAATTTGATGTCAAAGTGGCGCTTACGCCCCATAGGATTCAATGGAATGGCCAGCTAGCCACGGTCTTCTCGTTAGCATGGCGGCCGCCATACTGTCTACACTCTCAGAACGTTCGCTGCCCCCTTGGATGAGACGCATGGCACAGGAAGTGCGTCACACCAGAGGTGACATATTGAATAAGATGGTGATCTGCCAATCAGTGCATTAACAACAGTACATACCGGAAGAGACACATCAACTGTACGCAGGTTACTACACGATACATCTACTTCACAGACCATCTATACACAGACCAACCATGTCAACTTGCTCCCAAAAATGTTCCTCAATTATAAGTGCACTTTCACACCAACGGCTTTTAGTGGGTTTTAATCGGACTGTCGTGTGTGTTCCGTTTTGTTTGAGTCAGTTGCATACCAAATGAATCAGTCCAAGACATCTAGTGAGCTCTGGTGTGGTCCCGTCTGGTGAGAAAGCCTAAAAATCCTGACCTAAGAAAAATACTTATTTGTGCTGATAGGGCTGATGTAGATGTGTTGTCCATTTCCTCCTATCTGGTGTCTATTCAATCATGTCTGGCCTATTATTACATCTTTTCAATCCATTAGATATCTCTTCTGTAAAGAAATATATATCCCTCATTCACCTGAATATAGGCTGCAGTAGAGGCTTAAGGCCCGTTCACACCAAGAACGATAACAATAACGATAACTATAAACAAATATCGCTCTCGTTAATATGAATGACAACGTTCACACAAACTATAACGATAACGTCATGAAGAACGATATCGTTGTTGATCACTTTCAGAGCGATTTTGAGAACGATAAAAAGCTAACAGCCAATCAGAACCCAAAATATTCTAGCAATCACATTCATTAACATGAGGAGAGACTTTTCTTATCGTTGGCCAGTGTGGACGCTTTTATCGTTATGGTTATGGTTATGGTTATAGTTATAGTTATAGTTATAGTTATCGTTATCGTTATCGTTATCGTTATCGTTATCGTTCTTGGTGTGAACGGGCCTTTACGGACATCTGCATTCAATGTTCAATTACAACCTGCTGATTAATTCAAATTACTGATTGTTTTCAAAGAATTTTACTTGCACATGCACTCAGGTTGTTTTAGATTGTGGTGTCTTTCTGCCATCTGTGAGGCTGCAATGATTTCATTATCCCAACTAAAGGGGCGGGGCTCAGCAATAGGTGCACAATCTCCATCTGCAAGCCTATTACTTGGTCTCACTTGCTTTCGCACTAATAATCAAGAAGAATGATCTATATGCTCTAAATAATAAAAAAAAGCTCCACATACTCTATGTAGCCTGGTCCACTTTCAGACTCGTTGCAAATACTGTAGCTACCTACCTTTGGCCTTGGAAAGGTCAACTGAAATAATTGATGAACAAGTAATAACTTGCCATGACAACATCAAATTATTAGGCCTAGGTGAATTCACGATTGCTCTCAGTAGAGATTTTTTGCAAAACAGCATCTGGGGGAACAAGAATTTGTGAGTGAACACTTTAAGTGAACACTTAAGTGAGTGAACACGTTGTTAAGCTCACCTCATCAAGTCTTTCAGTTAACCCACCGAAGAAAAAATAGCACAAAGAGAAGCCAATCACTTTACTTCGCCTGTCGTTCTCACTTGTCACTTTCTGTCTTTCTTTCACCCTCGCATGAAATAGATTGGGAGATTCGAATTCACATGACCCAGGGAGCTTTCTGGAGGAGTTGGATATCTCCTGGTTTTTGCGTAGTTTTAAATAAAAAATAATTCCCGGTGTGGTAGCTTCACAAAATGAGTAAAAAAAAGTCCAACAGCCTAGTTGTAATGAATTGTACGGGAATTGAAATTGTGGATGAAAATCACTTTCTAATGACAGATTGGTCCAAATAACATGAACCGTGGACAAACATGGATATAACTGATTGCCTGTTGCAGACCAAACAATCTACAGCCGGGGAAATAAGTATTTGATTTTGACCCCATGCTAAAGTTGATGAAAAAGAGGAATATAAAATCATCTTTTGACAACTGATCTTAATGTCTTAATTAAAAAAAATAGTAAATATCCCATCTTTAAGGACATACATTTTTTTTGTGATTGAATGTATCATAAATAAATAAATGTTCTTCCTTAAATACAGGGGGCATATGTATTTGACCCCTATGTTAAATTCCCATAGGAGCAGGAGGATTTATATATGTTTTTATTCTTACAGGTCAGCTAATTCATGGATCCAGCATACTATACATCCTGATAAAGTTCCCTTGGTCTTTGGAATTAAAATATCCCCAGATCATCACATACCCTTCGCCATAGCTAGAGATTGGCATGGTGTTTTTTCCAGTTAGCCTATTAGCCTGTGTGATGCTCATTGAGCTCAATGCAAATCAAACAGGCTAATAGGCTAACTGGAAAAAACACCATGCCAATCTCTAGCTATGAGGAGGGGTATGTGATGATGATGTGGGACTATTTTAATTCCATATTAAATCCAATAGCACTGACCTGCCATATAAGGAGCAACACACTGAGATTAAGATCACATTTCTGAACCCCTGTGGGGTATACTACGAATCTCGCTGAACATAACCAGGCTTAGTTTCCTTGGAGAACCTGGATCGACAAATACGATAGTCACAATCAGAGTTGAGTGGTGTCACGAAACTCACTCACGGGTGAATTTGTCAAACTAGACTTTCAGCTCAGATCTGTGCGCGTTCTCGTGGTTTGGGTAACTTTGGCCAATCGTGAAACGTGGAGATGCACAAGACCGCCTATATTAAAAAACGATAACTTTTGCATTTATAAGCGGCAGCGTAATATATGGTGGTCATTTTTAGTGTCTAACCTATAATATCAAAAAATCAATGGTCATCAGATATTGTATGGTATGCATACGGACACACACGCACACGCGCACGCGCACACGCACGGCACACGCACACGCACACGCACACGCACACGCACACGCACACGCACACGCACACGCACACGCACACGCACACGCACACGCACACACACACACACACACACACACACACACACACACACACACACACACACACACTGCAATTGCACACTTCGCCCTACAAAACAAAAGTTTGACTTTGGCTCAGGCCAGTGACACCAGTGTCCTCTACATTCAATGTTTGTATCAACATCTAAAACTTGACCCCTTTGTTCCTCTGAGGAACATTTGCTGTCTTTGCCTTGAAGCTGCTCTTTGCACAAAAAGTCAGTGTGACCACACAAGCTGTCAAGATTTTTCATCAGGACATGTAGCCTAACTATACACATATGAATATAAAATAAGTGCAACACGCAAACAAATATTTCACCACAATTTTCCACCATCATCATCATCATGTCTTACCTAGCAGACAAATTGGTGATGCAAAATCAGTAACTTAGAGTAACTGGAAACAAACAACTAAATAGTCCACCAGTGCTGCTCTCTGAAATAGCTCTAATAAAATAAGGCAATTACTAAAATGTATAATTAGGGAACTATATTGTTCTTTGGCTAGAGTTACCCCAAAACCCAGTTTAGATCAAACAGTATTGTTAGGTAGCTGTGAGACATGGCAGACATAGCAAAGGTACAGCAATATACAAAGGCATGGTTATCAAAACAATGCATAGGATTTGCATCAGCCTGTGTCCAGTCCATAAGAAGGCTAGCATACGCTCACTCTGGCTTGGCTCTTTTGTGAAATGTAAACAAACTAATTGATTCAGAAAAGACACCTCAGGCCCAACCCTGAGCCTATCCTCTCAAATTACTGACGAGGCAAATTCAGACGAGGAATCAGCAGGTGAGCAGATGTTGAAAAACTGCTTTGCATGATGTCGAACAACGCCCCTTAGCTGTTCTAAAAGCACTGTAACCTGTGGCCTCTTGGGGCTTGTTGCTTAAGCAAGATGTCTTAACTGGTGGACCATCTACTAACTCAAACATCGTTGGCAACATAACCACTCGATTTCCATCAAACACTAACCATGCAATAAAAATTTAACATATATCTGACATGGTGCTACTTAGATGTGCTGTAACCTTATGACATAACCTTAAAGGTAACCTCATCAAATGGAACCTTAGCTGTGTGTCTTACCCAAATAGACAACAGAACATGAGGTTGTCTTGTGGATAAAATTGCCCCTTGTTAGAGAAAATACATTGTTCAACTTTCATTTGTAGAGTAAAACAGGACGGCAACTATGGGTTTCTAGTTAGTGTTGAGTTCCTGTCACTTAAGGATGACTCTAAATTAGTACAAGTTGTTATGGAAACAAACAAACCTCCCGATTGCTTTTTGGAAAAGCTTTGTTCTCTACACTGATTCTTTTCAATGTTTTTCTAGGATGCATGCATACATGTAGCAAATAATTCTGTAGCCAAAGCAGTGTTGCCTAGGACAGGGAAAACGAAAAAAGAACTAGAGGTTGTTTGCTATCTGTCCACATTGCATACATAGCAAAGCAACGCGAGCGACAGAAAGAAAATAGAAACGAGGCGTGTGAGGAAAGTTCTGCTCAAGATGTCCCATTAATAGCACTGCTCAGCACTGCTTTGTGCTCAATGGTGTTTTTTACCCCCGACGGCACCTTCCAGGCAGCACAGCCTAAAAGGCACTACCTTTACCCTATTCCTAACCTTAACCCCCTCAACCCCCATCCTACCCCTAAACTGAGGGGAGTAGTGCCTTGAAGGCAGCGCTGCCTGGAAGGCACCATTGAAATAACCATTGAAATAATACCAAAGACTGCTGCGCCGCATACTGTCAGGGCATTCCCAAAGCCATCGATATCTCAAAGTTGCGACACCGCCGTTGACTCCCGTGAACAAACAATGGCGGCACTTCCGGGAACTATTCCATTGAGAATGAATGAATATAATACGACTTTTCTACATGACTTATAGTCGTGTGCATAATAATGCATTTTCATTGAGTAATGTATATGTATGTGGAAATGCAGTTTATAGTAATTTTCATTGAGTATTCACCGTAAATATTAATGCGATCGCTGCTGTCAATCCCGTAGTAAACCAGGGACCGAGGGAACTACTGAGTCGACCCACTAACCACGTGACCGCTCTAATCTGGCTTTAACATGGAAGTCAACGGCTGTCGCAACTTTGAGATATCGATGGCTTTGGGCATTCCTATTGAAAACTATCTCATTAAACTGATTTTATCACTCCAATCGCATGTAGTTAGGACTCGGTATGAGAAATGGGAAGCAGAAGCGGATATCAGCTTGATTGACTATGAAGGTATGGTGAGCTGGACGTTCTTGATGCCTGTGCAACTTCAAGTCGGCGAGTGCAGACTTGGCAGGTTCAAAAGCTACTAAGAAAAGGTGTGTCAAAAGGTCAAAAGCTACTAAGAAAATCAATCAAAATCATGCAATCTTAAAAAAAATATATATATATTTTTTTTTAAAGAAACTAAAGGCAAACATGTACACAAACAATCTGTTGTGGTAGAAGTGGTAGAAACAGGAGAGTATGCCGGGATGGTACCCTCTAATTCAGGTAGATTAATACCAATCTGATGTTTAGTCAGTGGGCAAAAGTATGAGAATTTGATTTGAATTTGGTGTCCACAGGGAGACAGTGACAGGTTTATATGCAGGTTTTGGTAATAATCCCATATTGGCTCGTCTGACATCGTCAGCTTTCACTGTACCTTCAAGCAGTGGCTTAAAATAGGATCCATCACTGATGTGAATTAGACAACTCTTCAGTAAACCAGTTAACAGTGTTCCTTAGCCAGTACATGCTCAGCAAGCACTACTGTTCTGGGGTGGACTTCTTTCTGTTTGAGAGGATAAAAGACAAGGGCCTTCAGATATCCTTGCGATGTTGATGTTGTTGTTGTTGAGCAAGTCATGGAGTGCATAATATGGAGGGGAATCATGCAGGACTATACAGATGAGTATGCAGCCTGATGGATGTATGGGGCCTAATTCAGGGAAGATTTCCAAATAGCTAAAAGAATTTACAGGAGGTGTGAATGGCAGAGATTACCACTATGCCTACATAGCTAGATCAATGGAGTCTTCTATTGGCTATTTCAACAGAGACCGCATACTTGCCAACATCTGCAAACAGTCAGTCATGCAAAATTCAGCAAGCAGCTGGATGCTGCCACATTTTGCCACAAGGAAAACAAGGAAACAACAGATGACCATTTTACAAAAAAAAAATCACACAGACCACCCTGTGTTACGCCCAACTACTATTTTTTCTATTTTTATTAATTATTTACTATTATTAATTCTATTTTTTTTCTAATAATATGATCTTAGCCCACAGATATTCGCCACTACACTGATCACTTAACAAAATTGATATATTAAATGGTCTTATTCAATAAATCAAAATGTCTTGTATATCCAACTGTATATCTAACTATGAATTGTATTGTTAGAGAAATGTGCATGCACTCCAGCATCCCTTAAATATGATATGTCCTATACTTATGTTTCTTCTGAAGCCTTCATTTTTACAAATCTATACAATTTATAACCAGATATGAATATTGGAACAGTTTCTCTCACCCCATGCTTTGAGCACTCCAGTTTCCCTTTAACTGGCGCTTTAGTTCAACACTAGGCATCTGATTACTGGGGTATACTGTAGGTGATGCTCTATATTACAGTATGTGAAAAGCATTTCCAAAATAGTATGTTCAGAAAGGTGTATAGTTTATGGGCTTAAAGTGTTGAATAAGTAAGTAATGGAACTTGGAAGCAGATGACATGGGCATGCCCATTATATTTATTTACTTTAAACTCTAATAAAATGCCTGGCTATGGATGATGGGCTGTAAGACAGGCAAGGCCATCTCACTGCACAGAAAAATAGTCAGTGTCTAGATGTTCACTTGAGATGCATTACTTCATTTACTAATAATTGTTTGAAATAATCAGATTAGCAAAATTGGTCAGAGAATTTTACACACAACCAATCAAAGTTCATGCAATACCTATATAGCCCTATGACTTAAGTTTTTAAATACAAATAATATATGCATTTTTTTAAAATAATAAAAGAAATCATACATCTTATTTAATTTTCACTGTCATGTTACAATGTCCTCTGTTTTCTCAGTGTTCTCGCTGGGTTGTATCACACACACACACTAAGTAGATGAAGAGGTCTGTGAAGTGTTTCGCACATGTTTGTAGCGATGTTAAATAATAATAAACAAACCCACACCGAGGAACAGGGTCTCTGTGTATTTATACAGGAGACAACACAGTGGATGCTAATCACGTCTACTCAAGTGTGCAGAACACTTCTGTTTTCATGGAGGGAGTGTTTTTGCTGGTGTGTGCGTGTCTGGCATACCCTTGGGTTTGCAAAATACAAATGTAAAAGATAATTTAACCACAATTAATTTGACCACTATGCAATTTCTTTCTTTCACTCTTGAATGGACTGCGTCTCTGTCCAGGGGGTTGCTCACAAAAGAGAGGACAAATAGATCTAACTAAGTCAAATATTTGTAAGGAATATGTCAACTATTTGTATTGGCCCATTCACAAATGAATCCAGTTCTTATTCATTTCCAGTAATCATGCATTTTGTGTCTCGCCTCAGAATTTAGGATTTTCTTCTAATTCAATTAATGTCTGAGGTTGTGACCCTCAATCTGATTTTAACTTAGTTCCAATGCACTTTGAGATGACCAACTGTATTTGTCCAATCTTTAGAGTATTCCGATTTAAAAGGGTGCCCCTATAAAACTGCCAGTTACTTTTTCAATCTCCTTCCTGTTCCACTCATCGGCCCTTTTTCCTTCTGTTCACACATTTCCCATTTCTCCTTCACTCCCACTCCCATGTTCCAGTGCCTATCCAGACTGCTTGCCACTCCACCAAAATCTCCCCCACCCTCTTGTGTCTGTTACCAGTGATACCTCCCTCCATTCCACCCCCCATACTGAAGGGGGATGCTAAGCCCCAGAGATCAGAGAGAGGGAGAGGGCAACAGAGAAAAGAAATGGGGAGCTGCTCCTTTGCCAGCTCTCCACCACCCTTCTCACCCCCTTACATGGACCTCTGCACCCCTCTCTCATCTGCCCTGACCCTCACCCCCCACTACCCGCCTGTATGCACGCACGCACACACACACACACACGTGTGCCTTCACACACACACACACACACACACATATATATACACACCAACAAAAGCCTGACAAGACCTAGGAAAAAAGGAGGCCCCACCACCCCAAGCTGCCTACAAACCCTCTCTCTCTCTAACACATACACACCCCCATACACATATTAACACACACACACACACACACACACACACACACACACACACACACACACACACACACACACACACACACACACACACACACACACACACACACACACACACACACACACACACACACACACACACACACACTCACACACACACACACACACACACACACAGTATGTGATGCAGTGAAGCATGGGCACTCTAGCAGAAATACATGCCAGCTCAGAGACCCCACTGGATTGGAAAATTCAAATGAGAAAAAGAAACAGGGGAAGATACAGGAAAGAAGAAAGAGGACAAGAAAGGAATGTGGGGAGAGAGAGAGATAGACCTCATCAGAAATAGGAGGGAGAGATATGCCGGGTCTGCAACGAGAGGTTTGCTGAGGTAGCAGGTAAAATAATGCATAGATCTATAAACATTTGAAAAGGCATTTCTTCCATTCAATTGTCTGATTAAACTCCCTCCCCCATCAAACAGTAGATGCATTTTGTTCTCCATCTGTTATTTCTCAGTTGTTGCTGTTTTCCCCTTGTTCAGCCAAGTCAGATTAGTCCTCTTTATCCAGCGTGATATTGTGATGCACGTGTAAAGTGTACGTTACAAATGATCAGATTAACCTCTTTATGGTTGTTCATTTGACAGATTAACATGCGAAAACATGCAAATAAAATTTGCACTGATTTTCAACAAAATATTAATGATCTAACCAAATACCTACATTCACGAAAAGTGGATGTGGTAGCTAAGAAACTAGAAATGATGTCCCTGTTGACAACTTACTAAAAATGAGGTTAGTTGACTTGACTTTTGTGAGCTTGTAAAATGAAGTTAACTAAAAACTGTTCAACTATAAACAAGTGGCAATAAAATGAAAGTGACAGAAAATAACCACACATCACTAGAAGAAAAATAAGATGCCAAGAGCATACCTGGGACATAGTCCAAGGTGATAATACAGGAAAATACATCACTTTATTTTCCTTTATGTCCGATGAAATCAGTCATATTTTTCTCCAAAACCAGTTTGATGTTTAACTCTTCTGGGTTCTGTTTTATTTATAAATATCTAATAATGTAATTTAATCTTTCACATCTGTAACTTTCCTCTAATACTGTTATTTATTTTAAATGTTTTTTAAACCATCAAATCCAAGGTCAGCTTCTCATTTGCCAACAACCAAGCTGGTAACAGGATATTTACATTGTCTTTAAAGATAATGAAACAGCGACCCAGCCAGGCTAAGATAACCAACATGATGTAGTTGTTTTCCCTGAATTATTAATGCTTCCATTTGAACATTTAAGCGGGAAATGATTTTAGGAATGCAGCAATGCCTAAATTGCTTACTATTACAGTTGGTTTAGCCTGGCTAGCGGCACCACTTCTCAATGAGATGTGTCTGGGAACCAAATGTTCATTTTCTCGTATTTGAAAAAAATGCCCAGATCTGTTTATTGGGCGCGGCGGATGTCTATCAAATGCGTCTGGGCATAGCTCATCATTGTCTTGCTACCTTCCCTGTTCTGTGATTGGTCCCCTATCTGAGGCAAAAATTAGGGCGGTAGTTTCCAGGCTGCCTTAGCAGCGTGAATCAAATCGCGCGGAAGGCAGCATGGGAACACCCACGCTAGTCAGAGTTAGCTTGCTTCTAGCATATGAAATGACCAAATAAACATGCTTTGAAGGCTTACAGTGTATCCCTTCCTTGGTTCCAGCCTATACAGTCTTTGTCTAGATTAAAGGAATAGTTCGGAATTTTGGACATAGGACCTCATTTCCAACTTTGCCGAGGTGATATAGGTCGGTGGAGACAGTTTTTATCGCGTTTAACCCCTGCAGCGTTCCCCTTTGCTAAGGTGGTTCTGAGCTAACGCATTTCAACGGTAACATCCAAAACAGTCTTACTCACTCCACAGCACACCCGAGACAAGTAAATTAAAACGTCAGACTATCGATGTACATGTCCGTGTTGATAGAATAATTTTAGAACTAAAACTAACCTTGCAACTCAATGATTAATTACATTTTGAGGGAATAGTTTTTCAATATCGGACAATGAGGTCCTATGTCCAAAATTCCGAACTATTCCTTTAACAAGGGGTGAATAGGTCACTATAAAGTCCAATACCACACTTATACCACTGCTGTTACTGTTGCTTGTGCTATGCTAATTTGCAGATATAACTTCCATGTTTTGATCGCCATAACTGACTACTTTTCATCCACAAATAGATTACTTTAACAGACAGAACAAACTGGTATTACTAGTTTGAAGCGGATGGCCAAAGCCATTGACAAATGTGCATCCCAACATTCTGTTGAGCCTTAGGCCAATACATGTTTTTAACGATGTGTTTGCATCATGGCTGTAACGTGTCCTGCATCTGTTTGGCGCGCCGGTTGTGCACCTCCTCAAAAATGAACATAACATGTAAAATATTGGAAGAGGTTGCTTACAAACCACAGTACTTGTCTCATACCAATCTGGTCTTACTTGTTAATGATCTTAAAATAGCCAGACAACCACAATGTCTCCATATTGGTATATCTCGATCTCAGTCTTTGATACTGTTGACCTCACAATTCTCCAGTGCCTTAAACACTTGGTAGGACTTACAGGCAGAGTTTTCAATTGGCTCTCCTCCCTTCTTGACTAGAAGATCAGTTTCTGATTCTATTGGCCATTTCAGATCTGATGTAGTTGATATTTTATACGGGGTGCCTCAGGGGTCAATTATCGGTCCTCTGCTTTTCAATTTGTACATGCTCCCACTTCAGCAGCATTTTCTTATAATTCATATATCGATAGACAATTTATGTTCATACATCTATGTTTCTTCCAACAATAAAGAACATCCGTTTCACTCACTGCCAACTCCTCCGTCAATAAAACCTTGTGACGATGTCAGACATTTGAGTGTGATCTTAGATGCTGCACTTATCTAGCATAGCTAATATTTCCAAGACCTAAATCCAGATCTATCCAATCTCTTCATGTGAGAACACAGCACAAGTTACCCTAACACAAAAGTAATCACCACACGGTTTACACCGCTTTCCGTCATTACAAAATCATTTTAAGCCATAGGGTTTTTGTTGGCCCTATTTGTATCTAAAGGCTGGTGAAGCACTGCAGGGAGACGATTTGTGTCCTGTTCAAGTGATTGCTAGACCTGCATGGGTGATGGGAGTCTTATGTGCGCTTGTGTGTTAGCATGTTGAATGTATTTCCACTCACACAAACAACAACAGATAAAAACAACGGCCTGTACTACTTGTAACTGACCGGTAAACTGAAGCTTTCCCAAATTTGCGATCTTAAAGAGATCTCTCCTGTGGGTCGCCACTACTTGCCATACCCATCCTGCTGCTATCTCTGACTGACTCACTCGACTGTCAACCTGACAAAAAACTGCAACCTACATAGGCGGACCTCGGCTACCTAGGCACCAATGAGAGCTTCACAGAGCTAAGCGGGGCTACAGATTAGGTGTCCCTAAAGAACTTGCGTATCTAACAGTAGTTCCGCATTGCATTCATTTATTTGCGCAAGTTTTATTTATATTTATTCCGTGTATTCTCCGTGTACATTCATGCACCAAAGCATGAATTGGCAAATCGGCTGCTGCTAAGCAAAGCTGCAGCAAAAGACCTACCATTACAAATTATGTTACTTTAAAAAATATTCTTTCAAAATTAGACATATCTAAATTTATCTATTACCTCAAACATATCTATTCTGGCAAGTTTGTAATTAAAGGAACACTTCACCATTTTTTCATATTAACTGCGTTATTCCCCTAATTAAGACGAGTTGATACATACCTCTCACGTTTCAATGCGTGCACTCACTGGCTCTGGCGCGCGGCGCAACTTTGATAGCACTTAGCTAGCCCAATGCATTCATTAGGATCCAAACACAGATGAAGTTAGAAGCGACCAAACACCTCCATGTTTTCCCTATTAAAATACAGTTACACGAGTAGTCACACGACCAAGTAACGTGGTGCATTTCTAAGCAGGTAAGAGGGATAACTATATTGTGTGGCACAGTAATATCCTCACTCTTGCACTTTCAGTTTCACTTTGGGGTGAGGATATTACTGCGCAGAGTCTAAGTGCTCCCAATATTATTCCGCCACACAATATAGTTATCCCTTTTACCTGCTTAGAAATGCACCACATTTTATTTTGTCTCACCATACTTGGTTGTGTGACTACTCGTGTAACTATATTTTAAAACATGGGAAAACATGGAGGTGTTTGGTCACTTCTAACTTCATCTCTGTATGGATCCTAATGAATGCATTGGGCTAGCTAAATGCTATCAAAGTTGCGCCGCGCGCCAGAGCCAGTGAGTGCACGCATTGAAACGTGAGAGGTATGTATCAACTCGTCTTAATTAGGGGAATAACATAGTTTAATATGAAAAAAAACGGTGAAGTGTTCCTTTAAGCAATTTAAATCTTGCCCGTTTTCAATTGCATACCATTATTAAACACATTTTTTCCATCCATCGAGGTTTGGAAGTCACATGGTCCTACTTCCCCAAACAAACACACTTATACCTTTATATACACCCACCTGTGACAAGTGATCCCTCCAGGTTAAGCTGAATGCTTTGGTCTTCTTTACATTTGTCCTGGCCCAGAATCATCCATTTCTCCAGCCCATCTGAATCAGTGTCAGAGTCTGAATTGGACGTTACATTGTGAACTTTGATCACTTTTTGTTTGCCATCTCCCTCTGATCTGTCTGAGCACTGCTCAGAGTCCTGCTCAGAGTCCTCCTCAGAGCTCTCCTCTGAGCAGTCATCTGATCCCAGTACCACTACCTCCACCGGATGATCAGGCAGGCGCTTGGGAGCAGAGCTTGGCACAACGGCATGGGAGGGTGTTCTGGTGGCTAGAGTCTTCCTGAGGAGGCATGCCCTTGACCCTTTATAAGAACAGATTCCATCATCTTCTGAGGTCAGCACCACATCAGACCCAGAGTCAATGACTATGACCTCTGGTGGTACAGGTTGTGGTTGCATACGCTTTTTCTTCTCAACCAGGGGCTTCTCCACCGGAGGTTGGATCTTTGGCTCTGGAACAGCACCCTGAGTTGCATCCTTTGGGGATGCTGCATAATGCAGCTGGGAATAAAGATATCCTTCAACATCACTGTCTGCAGAGAGCCCAGAGTCCTCCTCACTGTCACGGTAGAGGTCATCCTCATACTCTTCACGCTCAAGATACTCTGAGAACATACCTTATTCAAAGAAGAAGAGAAGAAAATTATCATTTTACATAATTCCTGCTTCTGTAATTATCACAGCTAATGACATTAATGACACTACCTTGAGATCAATTTTTTTTTTAGCATTTCATAAGTGCCAAAATAATTAAATCGACTTCCCATGCTAACAAGCATAAACAAGCATGTCATGATCAGATGTGCACTGAAATCTGACTACCAACAGGCATTGAGCATGTGCTGAACCAATAACAGAGATGATTTCCTCATCCATGTATAGGGAGAGCTGCCGTGTTGCTTAAGCAGCTTCACATGCAAAAAAACTGGGTCTACAGTCCCAGGAGGGTGTGCTTGTTTATAGGCTTTCCTTACACTTCTCCACTTGATTGACTACAGAGCAGGAAAAAGAAATTGATTGGCTTGAGGCAGAACTTTCTCTAGGCTACCTCAGTCCTCATTACCAGCAAATTTCACACCAGAAAAAGTGCAATACAGCTCACTTTCAACAACATTCTACAAAATTAATGTTATTGTGACAACAAATATTATCATGTCTTATTGTGCACATATTTTATAACATCTTAAGTTTGTACACTTGGACTTTGGGGAAAGTGTTTTATCCTCTAAAGAAAAAGACACCCCTGTTGAGCAAAAGTATAGCTGGACACATGACAGAAGAATCCAATTAAGCAACACAATGATGTTTTCTAGATAAAAAACAGTTATGTTTGGCTGGCAGGTGTCTAAAACCCAGAGCAAATGTTGCGAAAAGTTGAATCACTAATAAAAAATATTACAGATATTGCAATACTGTAAACAGACAAATCTTATATTACCATGTTCATAACTTCGGCTATATGCAGTCCCCTCCATAAGTATTGGAACACATGCTGAAGTTGACTATAAATTGATCTTAATGCCTTAAATAAAGAAACGAGGAAATATCCAACTTTTCTGGACATCAATTTTCTTTGTGAATGAGTAATGTATGGAAAATAAATAAATGTTTTCATTAAAATACAGGGGTCATAAGTATTGGACCACCTGCCACTAGATCAGTGATACTCTGATTGAACAAAGGTAATGTCAGTGCTTTACAACAACAGTGCATAATTGGCCTACATGAATTGCACGTCACAACATCAGTTCAAGATTATTTTAATCTTGGCTGATTCATCTTCAATCAGACTTGGATTCATCATGAAACAATGCTTGAATTCAGGTTGGCTTTACGTATGGAAAACTAACCAGCACGGAGGACAGAGGGAACTGTACCTGTTGAAGCACTGGTTAGTGCATTAGTCAGCCCAGTAGCATCCAGCAAGGCACACAGGTAAGAGAACCTTTCAGGAATTTTTTTACCAGTCATTGGCTGATGCAAGCTACTGCTTTTGATATGGAGTAAACAGGTTATGATGTTGATGCTTGCAGATGTTAGAAGAAACTAGATGCAGGAAAATGCTAAAATCAACTTTGAAATCCATGTCGAAATCAACTTTCATTCATGGACTAGGCTTAGACATTAACAGTCGCCTGGCCGCCCTCAGCAATATCTGATTTAGTGGCAAACCATGGTAAGCTAACCTGGAGGAAGTGGCGAACTTCCTAATAGAAGATCTCTATATAGCAAAACCTACAGGAATAGCCTTGAGCTGGGAAATATAGCCACTGTGGTAATAATGTAGTTACTGGGGGATGAATAGTTTTTAATAAAACAAATCAATCTTTTTGAAATGTAGATCTGAATAATATACTAATCTTATGTTTATAAACCTTTTGGTTGTCAGTCATTTTAAAGATAAACTATGCAGGATTGGCGATTTCATCTCCGGTTTCGGTTTCGCTTTTCGTTTAAGCTCGTTTTATGCTTCCATATTTCTCTTCAGAGCTTCCCCTACAGCTTTAGCGTGTATATTTATACATATATAGGCTATATATATATATATTTATAAATTGCAAGCGTGGTTCTTCTTGTTCCTTACGCGTCTCAGACTTCCAGATGTAAACAAGGAGCGATCGCCTCCTGCAGAAACTGCAAGGTTGCAATAGCGGATAGGGACACTGGGGGCGGGAGGAAATATTGCTGTTTTCGATTAAACTGGTCAGTCAAGCAAAACAACGATTTTCTAAGCGATTTTATGACTATGAAAAAGTTGCATAGGGTCTCTTTAAGTTGGGGTGGAATTTTGTGGCAAAACCTACAATCAGATGCTCTGCACAGCAACATTTTTCACAGCTTCAGCATGGACAAATGTGATTCATATTTGTTGATATTTGTTCGCCCAGCATGACCACCATGGTGAAAAGGAAGTATATCTGCTGGAGAGAAGTCATGCCTAATCCTCTGCCACTCAATATTCTGGCCAACTTTAAAGATTACCAACGCTAACAATATTGTGTCAGGTTTTGTGCTCATGATGGGATAATGCTTTCAAATGTGTTGTTTGCCTTTTTGTTATTGTTGTTTACTTGCTTAGAATGGTATGCCAAGCTGTAAGACTCACCAAGAGTCCCTCTGATGATACCTAGAGCTAAAACCACTCATACCGAAAGGGCCTTAAACACACCTCCTGCTCCAGGTTTCCACAGAAACATAAAACCACCACATCACTTTTCCTGAGAGATCTCCCTGCAGGCCCCTCTCTCTGACGGCTCGGCTCATTGCTCTGGTCAGTCCAGCATGTCTACACCATCATAGCCAAAGATGATCCTCAACTCCACTGCCGCCTCCCTCACCTCCCTCCCCACCCACACGCCTCTGCCCATTTACCTCCACAGGGGAGATGCAACACCAGGCGGTCACAACCCGCCGACCAGGGAATACAACCAACAAAGGACAAGCAGGGGAAAAACACACCAAACACAAGCCTAAAACCAAAGCAGTTATCTTGGGGATAGGGTAAAAGAGATGAGACGAAGAGGTGTCTCCATTTCCTCCACCCCAACTACTCTGGTCACTCAAGTGTGATTTGTATTCTGACGGGATTTGGAAGGGCAAATGCCAAAGTAACAAGAGTGCCCAGGCTGCTGACTTGGATATGCACCCCACTGAGCCAAGGTCATGATATAACCAGTCCTGCAAAGAAATATGTATGACAAACCGCTCAAAATCTGGTAAGTAACAGATGTTCAATACTGACACTCATTGCAATTATTCCATATTTATTTTAATTTAGCTTCTATCCTTTAACTAGGCATACTGAACAACTACACCTATTCTACACACTAGTGTTCACATCTCATGCCAATTTGTAACATCACGCAAATAAACACATCAGTATTTTTCCCCTTCTATAACTGTTCATTAGCATTTTTTGCAGAATGATGCTCTATCCGCACTTACTTATTTTAACTAAAAGTAGCAGCACCAACACCAGCAAAAAGCTTCCCTTCAAAGCTATACTGTGTGTGTGCATTCAGCTGGTTGAGGTGCTATACGAAGACGAACTGCATGAACTGTGCATGTTGCAGTCGCTACACCAGAACTAAGGGGAACACAAAGTTTGACGACAGTGCAGTGGGTTGCACTGGTGCGTCTAACCTTTTTTTTTTGGGGGGGGGGGGGGGGATTTAGGTGCACCTACATTTTTCATTGCATTGCCTTTAACACCAAAAGGTCACCTTGCTCTCCTTTCATATAATTTTTTTTAACAACAAGGAAAAAAGAAAAAGCTTGTCTTTATTTGAAACAATATATAACGAATATATATCTATTTATACAACAATAGGGTTCATGGAGCTGTTTATTTGTTTCTGATTGGCCGAGAGACGTTCTATGAGTTGAAATATCCCACGATAATCAACTTGGACTTTTCACAGCTAATAATAAATCACTCTGCGATACAATGTCAAATTGTGAAGTTTTAAACGAACTGTCACGTTCCATCCAAGCTGAAATACACACGCTCAGAACATAGTGTATGACAGAGGTGGATTTTAGCTAGTTGGATTGCATGTAGGCTTAGAAAAATAGTGATGTTTCAAAGCTAAATGCATGTCCTAACCAGACGCAATGCGAGCTAACGTTTATTAGGCTACATTGCTTGACAACGGGAGAGATGGAACTAACGACTGGCTTTTGGCCATAGCAACCGTCCTTTTAGAACTAATAGGGCGTTCACACTGTCTACGTCCGTCAACGGATCTCATTTACTTTACATGGGGCGGACTCGAAAGGAATTGTGGGTCCGTCCGTTACTTCAGCTCCGCTGCCTCCGTCAAAAAAGTTGAGAAATGTTCAACTTTTCAGGCAGCGACGGATCCGTTAGCCAATCAGATAGCGTGTATGCAAATATACATACGGCAGACAGGCATTCCGAGATCCGTCGACGGACATAGACAGTGTGAACGCCCTGTAACGACTGGCCTTTGGCCATAGCAACCATCCATTTAGAACTAGTAACGGCAGTTTGTCCTGCAAGTCGGTTGTTAAGTCCGACGTCACGGACCCAGCAGCTATTTTGTGAAAAGACGTTTATTAGCTCAGCCAGATGGTTTTTGCGACTTGTAAACGCTGTCATCACCACCTTCGTTTTAGCGGTTTTTAAACAAAATCGCTAAACTCTAAGAAAGTTATCACTGTAGCTATGCAGCCAGATGATATATTAATGGGTAGCGTCCAGGCTTCCGCGAAAAATATAGATTTGATTAGGTTGAGGCAACAAGTCCGTATAAGATAACAATTTTCTTAAAGGCTAGTCAGAATAGCGGAAAATAATAGTTTATTTTACTGTCTATGGAGAATAGCATGTGAGTTTGAAAGCCGTTGGACCCGGAAATATATTTATTATCCCATTATTACATCATCACTTAATAACCGAATAGAAATTGGTGGCGGAAAGCAGTAGTTCTGCAAACAAGACAGTTTTAGCGATTTAAACGTTTACATTATAATGGGAAATTAACGCAAATATCCATTAACAATCCCACTCTCACTCGTGCTATAATGCTTAAACAATTTTTATACATTCTGTATACTGAGATTTCTGATATTCATGACACCACACTTTATGCAGATAATTGCATATTACAACTACACCTCTTAAAGGTGAACTATGCCAGTTTTTTAGCTTAATTTGCCTTACCGAATCAGCTTCGGAGTCATTGGAATAGTTACTTGACTTATTTCGGGGTGAATGACGGCTGTCTTGCATCCCCCTAGCGCCTCTGAGCGGAAAAACCATGCATGCAAGTTTGTGCCATGCACCGGGACAGTGGCACTGACAAACAGAAAGTCTCCAGCCTCACGGTCATGCTCATGAAAAGGCAGACTGACAGATTGAGGAGTGCTGTAAAATATACACGCTAAAGCTGCCAAACCTGCATAATTTCCCTTTAAACTCAGCTGCCTGGTTGAAGCCTCAAAATATTGTAAACAAAGTAACATAGTTGGCTAGCTTATCATAGTCTACTGGCTGGACTGTTCAGTTTCCCCAGGTGTGCTTCAAGGTAGGCTAATACTTTTTCTCCTTGAGACAGGCCCTTTTGAGTTTTTGAGTTGGAAAAAATTGGTATTGAGATGATGACTTGAGTTTTGATCAAATATGTGCAGCATGCTAATGATGCTAACAGGATTTAATAATAATTTAGCTAGTTGTCTTCTATGCATCATGGCTTTCACGATAGTGAATGTTTTATTTGGATCAAATGTGCATGTCGAGAGGTGTCCATTGAGCAAGCACGAGAGAGAGAATGCGGGCCAAGGGGAGGGGGGTTATTTCTATACTGTTTGGTTAAGTTGGACGCATAGTCTACAACTTAAACTATAGTTTCTCTTAGTATCTATATCTTAGCATAAACTTATGCCATAAAATGTGCTAAAATGTGGCGGTCGTTGTTGAATCTGTGGTGCACCACCACAGTTATCTCCCTTAACAATGGGATTCTCTTCTCTGATTGGCTGATGGGGTGGCCATTAATTGGTATAACAGGCTACCTTTGAAGTAGTTCCAATTTGTGGCCATATTGCACTTGAATATTAATTCTCGTTGTAAAGTTTGAATGAATGGTCACGTTGCATCCAAGCTGAAATACAGACGTTCAGAACATAGTAACATTGCATATGACTGAGGTGAATGTCTTATTTTTGCCAGAAAGAACAATAAAGCACCTCAATAATATCAATTTAAAGATGTACCCTTTTTTTTAAATCAAAGCTTGCCCTATTCCAACGAGCAGCAACACACTGGGGGCATGTCCATGAGCCACTATGTTCATGCCCTCAAAGTGTAGCTTGGTATCTGGCTGCTTTAGCTGTACTGTTGAAACAACTCAAGCTAGGTACAACAATTGTTTTCAGGGGTTTTTTTTCCGTACAGAACTGTGATCTTGAGAAACGGAGATCTATGTGAAAAAAAAATCGCCATATTTCTCCTTTAAGTCAAGAGCAGAATGTGCAAAGGCTCAAAGTGCATAGTCGCATGCCTTTTTAAAACCAATACTGCAAGGGAGAATATGGCCCTTACTGCATGAGATGAAAGGGTTTGAAATGACATACAATATATACCTGACTCTTTTTAAGTAGCCCATTCCTATTTGACTACTAGATATCTTGGGGTTCATTTATGAGACCATGGTTTGTTTGCTTTATAGCTAAACTTTATAGCTAAATGTTTTTCAATCAAAATAGCAGATCATGAAACACGCACCCATTCATTTGGGTTTACCAGAAATGTTTAGATTACAGTCGGTCTGTCATAGAATTAACGATAACTGTCTCACTAAACTTTCATTGTTAAGGAGGCTCAGGTCGCACAAAATTCTGTTTCTGTAGATGTGACAAAACTGTCTGCAACAGATTATCACGTGAGTGTTGGATCCTGATTTCCACTCGCGTGGAAGAGACTGTTATGACTACATGAAAACAAGAGCTAATGTTAGCAACTTCCATACGATGTGTTAGAGAACTGGCTATAGTCAAAGTTACAATTTCGGAAGAAAATTCGGCTAACTTCCAAACGATTGTCGGGAGCTTTAATGTTACATTCCGTTTTCAAAGTGAACGAATTTCATTAACGTTATGCAAAACTTTGATGGATAGATAGATGGTTCCCTGAGAAGCAATATGGTTAACGTTAACATAGAGGACCCACGTGTAAGTATGCTAGCCGGTTAAATGTAAACAACTGGTTTACTAATCTGCTTATTTTGGGGGAGGTGTCATGGCGTTGCTGATGTATATTTCGCCGACGTGAAAAACGCTGACGTTATTTGTTAATAGATATATATTGAACACTCACCTATTTGACAACAACTTCACTACATTCATGCAGCGTCGAGGACCAGGAAGACTTCCGGGATATCGCTGAGGAATTGGTTGGCCAACTAACGTCGCTCGGGGTGAAAGCAGAGAGGGTTAAAGCGGATCTTTGGTGAAAGGGAATGGGTGGTCAATCTGTCCAAATGTAGTTAGAGATGATAATTGCTTGAAAAAGAATGCTCTTTGTATTTTGAAATATAACATATGTTTAGCTATACAAGTATTTGTCACAATGCTACCCCTTGCTTACCTGACTAGACAAAGCACATGCTGCATCAAATGAACTTTACACAAATTCAAGTTGGCATTCAAGATGTAGGCCTACTTAAATTAGGCTAAGCTACATTTTCGATTTCGATTTCGAGGTTTTGAATGAGGGATAAGTTAGTTAAAGCAACACTATAGAGTTCTTTGTACCTTAAAATAATGTTTCTAAAATCATTTTAGTGGTTCATCAACTTGTAACAGAGTGAACGGCACGTCTGCATTCGTGGCCCTCATATCAGATGTTTCAGCACAAGGCCTGTGTAAGTTTGCCAAAGCGGGTAGCGGCTCTGTATGAAAATGTAGACATTTAAAAAACCTACAAATTTGACTTGCTTTGATGTCACAATACATCATAGGCCTACTTTCATAAAATCATGGAACATAGCTTGTCTGAGAACATTAGCCACGTTTATATGGACAGTTTTTTTGTCATTCCGATTGATCATTTTTGCGCCATCTTTTTACATGGCACTTTCTATTTCGATCAGGTGCTTTCAAGCACTTTAAAATCTTTGATCGGAATAGCGGTTGTTGCCTACTTTTCATTGGGAAGATACAGCAGTCAATCCGAACGACCGCATGTACATGGGTGTTCATTCGGAATAGGAACGGACTACACCATCTCTTCTGATTAAAATTCTGATCGGATCAGGAATTTTCATTCCGATTGAGGTATTTATATGACAATTTTTATTTTCCGATTAAGCTGTTATTCTGTTTCTAATTGGAATACAAGTGTCCACGTATACGGGGCTATTGTTATTTGCTGGATAAACAAATATGTGTGCGACAGAGGGAAAAAAAGGTTTTTTTTACCGAAAACGTACTTTCATTGGCTGGATGCCTCCCGTTTACCGCTTTCATTTGCATAATATAAAGTTCAGCATGGCCCAACTTCTTGAAGCACTGCCTCTGCTTGAATGGCCGTGGCACCTTCCTGAGGTGCACTACGGAAGCGTTAACTACACCTTGTCACTCTCCGTAGGAAATCAATGGGCTATGTGCGATGCGGTGGCTTTTGCTGCGATAATGGACAGTACCGTAAGTATAAGTATGTTTCAGTGCACACACAGCACTAGAAAGTATACAAATGTAATACTGTTTCGGACTAAATTGGAACATTTCAAGTTTGAAAAAGTATATTTTAAGTTCATTTTAAATTTGCAAAAATACTCTAAAGTATACAACAAGTACACTCATCTATGTACTTGGTATATCCCTCTCGATTGCTTAAAGTACACACAAGTACACTTACTGTATCTATATAACCAGCAAACAAGATAACGTCCCCGCAACGTCCCCTATAGGTCCCCTCTGAACGATCGCCTCATTGACAATGTGTAGGGTTCCCGTTAAGTCCCGAGAACATTTCTCAGGACGTCTAAAGCACGTCCCTATGACATTACAGAGCCTTTAGGGAACGTCTTCAAGTTGTCACCGCGACCGTATTGCTGGACGTTTAAAGGGGTAAAAAATTTAATTACCACATTTATCCACTAATGATGTTAGACGCTACGATATGTGTGCTGAAACAACCAATGTCATCGTTAACTACGTTGCCAGTCACCATCAAAATAAAATACTGATGCGCTGTTTTGAAGTTGTGCTGCTTGCTGTTAAAGGGGAACTATGCAGGTTTGGCGATTTCATCGCCGGTTTCGCTTTTGCTTTTCATTTTCGCTTGTTTTATGCTTGCAGATTTCTCTGCAGAGCTTCCCCTACAGCTTTAGTGTGTATATTTAACAAAACTCCTGCCTTTTCATGAGCATGATCACAGACTTTCTGTTAGGAAGTGCTGGTGGCACAAAACTTGCATCAATGTTTTTTCCGCTCAGAGGTGCTAGGGGGAAGCGAGACAGCCGTCATTCACCTCGAAATAAGTCAAATAACCATCTCAATGACTCCGAAGCTGATTAGTTAAGGCAAATTAAGCTAAAAAAAAAAAAAGCATACATTTAAAGGGAATGACAGATGTCACTCTCATTGGTTTAAAGGATGTTACACCCAGAACACACCATGACTGATTAAAAAAAACATAAAATCCACCTTCTTGCGCCATGCATCGGACGTTTGATAACAATGTGGACTGGACAAACCCCATATTTGTTTAAACTTAAAATTTGCCAGTGACCATGCATTTTAGATCGCCAAAATATAGCCCTTATAGTTAGTTACACACTTCTCGACCTTTAGCCCATACCTGTCAACATTTAGCTTTTTTTTTTTAAAAACGGATCATGATCATGTTTCGGTCATTGTTTTTACCTTACAAGAGCATATGCAGACTATCCAACTGCTGCCTACAGCCTACTTCCAAAACTCCAAAGCTGCCATCAGATTTTGTTCCGAGGACACAAGTTACCAACACTCAAGAACAGTTTGTGATGATGTGTTAATCAATTTAATTTCCAATAATTTCATAACAGCTAATTCTAGAGTATAGGCCTAGCCTAGTCAACTAGCCCGCTTGCTTGTGAGACTCGGCTGCGAAGTCTGCACCGGTTTCCTTATTTGGGTTTTGGGTTGCCAAGTGTAGCCTATGACAGAAGGGTTGAAATTGAAAGTAAGTGATTGTGTATGTGTAGGGTGCGTGGGTGTACCTTCTTGCGCCATGCATCGGACGTTTGATAACAATGTGGACTGGACAAACACTATTTGCCAGTGACCATGCATTTTAGATCGCCAAAATATAGCCCTTATAGTTTGTTAGAATTATTCACCATGCACATTCTTGGGAGTTTCTACATCAGTAATACATAAGTCATTCATCCATAGGGTTTAATATGACGTTGGTCCACCCTTTGCAGCTATACCAGCTTCAGCTCTTTTGGGAAGGCTTTCCACAAAGTATTGTGTTCATGGGAATTGTTTTTACTACTCTTCCAGAAGAGCATTTGTGAGGTCACATGTTGGACGAGGAGACTGGCTCTCCACTCTAATTCATCTCAAAGGTATTCCTTTGGGTTGAGGTCAGACCAGTCAAGTTCATCCAAACTCTGTCATCCAATTTATGGACCTTGCTTTGTGCACTGGTGCACAGTCATGTTGGAACATGAAGGAACCACCCCCGAGCTGGGCTTGTGAAAGGAACCCTGAATACCAAGAGATTTTGGACAATTCCATGCTCCCAACTTTGTGGAAACTGCCAAATGTAATGTCCTCCATAGGCCCAATAAGATATTCAACTTTATTACAAATACAATTTTCATTCTTATCATGACTGCCATCTTCAATAGACCTCTGAAGTTCGCCTACAAATCCAAAGCTGCCATCTTTGCCCATGTAAGGATTCAGGGTGTTAATTGAAGCTAACTGGCAAGTTGCATTGTAAGTTAGGCCATGTCCACACGGAGACACGTTTTGGGTTAAACGCAGCTGTTTTGCATCGTTTTGTTCGTCCAAACGAATACTGCAAACGCGTAGCCCTAAAACAAATCGATCGGAAACCGGGTCCCAGAGTGCATACGTTCGAAAACGCAGCCCTCTAGCGTTCATTTGGACGACGAAAAACGCATACCTGCGTCTCAGTGATGTCATCGTTACACACTTCTCGACCTTTAGCCCATACCTGTCAACATTTAGCTTTTTTTTTAAAAACCGGATCATGATCATGTTTAGGTCATTGTTTTTACCTTACAAGAGCCTATATGCAGCCTATCCAACTTCTGCCTACAGCCTACTTCCAAAACTCCAAAGCTGCCGTCAGATTTTGTTCCGAGGACACAAGTACCAACACTCAAGAACAGTTTGTGATGATGTGTTAATCAATTTAATTTCCAATAATTTCATAACAGCTAATTCTAGAGTAGCCTAGTCAACTAGCACGCTTGCTTGTGAGACTCGGCTGCGAAGTCTGCACCGGTTTCCTTATTTGGGTTTTGGGTTGCCAAGTGTAGCCTATGACAGAAGGGTTGAAATTGAAAGTAAGTGATTGTGTATGTGTAGGGTGCATTTCATAGGCCCTACATAATATGGCAACCTGGTAGATGTCAGACAGAAAATTAATGGATCAGTGATTTTCGAGTGAATTATGATGGCCATGCAAAACGGGAGGGATGACCTTAAAATACGAGAGAAACCAGGGGGATGGATATTACAGTCTTATTCTTATATTACACTCAATAAAGTTAAGAATGTTTAGCCATGAGTTCCACTTTTATTAAACAACAGCCCCAAACAACTCCTCTGCAGGATAAATATCCTTAGGATTTGTATTCAGTCATTTGAATATTATTGGGGTAAGTGTTTTTTTATCAGGCTATGTTTTAGTCAATAGTGAATGTAAATAACTGTGTAGAACTGTTCAATCTCGACTATGAGTCCACGGTGAAGTTCTTTTCACTTTGCTTATGAGTTCAATAGACTAGTGCAGGTGCATGTGGGTAATACTCTGCTAGTCACAAACAGGTTATAGTAAAGCAAGGTTTAGTGGAATCCCTGTGTTCCATGCACAGACTTCTCACGTGCAAACAGATTCCTTCAAATGCACTGCTGACTGTCAAAATACTGATGTGCTGTTTGAAGTTGTGTTGCTTGCTGTTGAAGTGAATTATAGACGTCACTCTCATTGGTTTAAAGGATGTTAAACCCAAAATACACCCATCACACAGACAGAAGAACAACCCTTTTGAACAGTGTGCCCTACGTCTGATTACAAAATCGCTAAAGGTGGACTGGACATGCCCAAAATATCTTTAAGCTTTACACCTCTGACCAGCAGTTCACTGAGCCAAGAGAAGCATGGGTGTAGTTCTGGGCTTGGAGATGTTGTTGAGATCAACCCTCCACATTTTCATAGAATAATCGCTGGGCTGGCAGTCCTTACTCCACATTTTTTTAATCGACTTCAAGAATGCTTTTGATGCACAGGATAGGAGGGATCTGGAGAGTTTTTCAGGCATTACAGAATTCCTCGACAATCGACATTGTGATAAAGATTCTCTCAGTTGTGTGTGCCCCATACCGCCAATTTGTCAGAACCCTTCCATGTAAATGCTGAAGTCAGGAAAGGTTCCTGAACATCTTCCTACTACTTGTGATCAATTGGGTGATTAGGACAACAATCAAAGCCATGGTCCATACAATGGACCCAGAAACTGGAGGATGCAGATGGCATTTTGCTCTTGTCGCATACCCATCAACATGTACTGTGCAGACAAAGATATACTGTGTTACCAAAGACCACAGGACTGGAGACACCACAGTCTGTGGGTGAATTTGATCCAGGATGCTCCAGTCACCATCAACAGACAGGCCACCGAAGACCAGGAGAACTAGACAGCAGCCCATAATCAACACCATCCAAATGAGAAAATGGAAGAGAAGAAACAGGCAACATTGCCTGCCATGCCTTGGATAGTGCAGCCAGCTCAAGGCAGAGAGATGAGGATTTACAGGGAAGGTCCTATGATCCAACCGGAGTAAAAATGACTTACCGGAATTGTGTGAATATTGGAATTCTAGGACATGGTAATTATTGACATGGTCGAGGGGGCAAAAACAAATATTATGGCTGCCTTGACTTGAGTTCGCCACATTTCCACTAAGTGAAATGACGAGTCAGATGCCAACAGAACAATTTCAAAAGAGACACTAAAAAGAAAGTCACTAAAATTAGGTGACTCTAAGTGTGAGAAAGTGAGCATGCAGTTGTGAGCTCAAATTGGAATACAGCCTAAAATGTTTTTAATCTGTACCAGATTTTGTCAAGTACTGTAGTCTAGGTCTTGATTGGAGGGCTGCCTTGAATGTCTTGCATCGGGACTACTGATTCACACTGTGCGTACACGCTGTTATACATCACCACAATGCGTGTCTGTACAACTTGTGTGCATTACTTCTCTCAGACAGATCTGCAACAGCAAAGTATACTTTGGTGACACTCAAGCACACAACCAAACCCGTGTGTAAAGCCTGTGTGTATGTTTAATCTACTGTGTGTGTGTGTGTGTGTGTGTGTGAGAGAGAGAGACAGGAAAAGAGTGTGTGTGTGTGTGTGTGTGTGTGTGTGTGTGTGTGTGTGTGTGTGTGTGTGTGTGTGTGTGTGTGTGTGTGTGTGTGTGTGTGTGTGTGTGTGTGTGTGTGTGTGTGTGTGTGTTTGTTATCAAAACCCATTTGGTTCTATAGAGAAATGGATTTGGGTTCTTGTGAAAAACATGTAAGTATAATCCAGATCACATGGATTGGTCAAGCAACAATATGTTTGCAAATGATAGCAATTGCAGAGTATCAGCATGTTTAACATGATAAATGTATATGCTTTCCAAATAACTTGAAATAGTGTTATCCAAATAATAACTTGAGATATTTCCACAAGCAACAATCATTTGGGTCCATACTGAAACGTGTCAGCACTACCTGTGAATGGAATTTCACAAAATGGGGTCTGCCCTCAAGGAATGTCTCAGCGATGCAGTCAAGTTTGATTAGGAAGGGGGAAAATGAAACAACATTAACCCTCATGTTGTCCTAAAATCTTACGACGTTCGTTGTCCTTGGGGTCAATTTGACCCCAGCTACAAAAAACTCTCAAAAATGATTAAAATTATTTTTGTGGTAGGTACTTAACAAGAGTGTAATAACCACTATCAAAAGCCCTACAAAACAATCCCACCCCCCCACACCCCTTTATGAACCCTGGAACCCTGACTGGCAATATGGCCAATCCAGTGTCAACAGCCCAAAGGCTGACTTTTTGGACTTTTTCAGACCTGCCAAAATAACTTATATGTAATATGTACTTGTATATGAAATAATGATAATAGCTACATGTTCTCATACTATTACAATAATAATATCCATAATTTGTCAAATATTCATTTTCATCATGTTTCATAAAAATGGGGTCAAATTGACCCCAATACCACCAACGTAACTATTTTTTTTACAGGACATTGGAAACATATTTTTGTGCAAATTTCATGTTTACTCTGTTGTACCCTTCAAATAAGGAAAAGTCATGAAACTTGAAGCAAAACAAAAAAAGTGAACCATATATTTTATGATGTTAAACACTGCTTGGGGTCAAATTGACCCCAAGGACAACATAAGGGTTAAGACACATGTACAATTTTTAATCTTGCATTTTACAACCACCTACACAAACAATTCATATACAAGCCTTACATCTGTGGTGCATATTGCATCTGTACAGACAAAAAATTGTCTTTTGCATGGGACATTCTGGCCTTGATGTTGAAGCTGGTCAACATCCCCATCCTTATGAGCAGCCTTTATACCCACACATTTATTTTGGACAGAGACTGTAGACCTTTTCTCTCATCCACAATATTTTGTTCTATTTATCATAACTTAACAAGCTATGATGCGCCTGAGGCTAAGAATGTAACAACAGATAGCAAATCATAGGCGGAATGCCATCTGAATCTAGGGATGTTACCAAGCGTGTCACAGGCAACAAAGGCTATCAGACAGCTGGATTGTTTCCTTTGAAAGGTTACTTTTCCTCATTGATCCCTAATGACTGTCACATCTGTTGTGGAATTTGGGAAAAGCTCTAAAACTTGACTGGTTCGGGAATGCCTCCCTGACTCACTGAAATGGATGCTTTGGAGGCCTGAAGTTGGCCCATTTGTAGAGTCTTATTGCTGTTATTGTTTTAAGGAGTGGTAGATGTTGGCCAGAGGTTTAATCTACACAAATTCAAACCAGTCGGGTGTTGAAGATAGAGTTGGACTTGCAGAAGCCATGGCTTCCCATTCCAATTCGGTGATTCCGTTGGGCTGTTCTGCTTGACAGGGATTGTCATTGGTGCAATAAAGTCAAATGAAGTCAAATGGGCCCTCAATGGCTGTCTGCATTAATGGTGGTTTTTAGCTCAGCCATGCTGGTGCAGTAAAGAGTGTTCCATTCAAGTGTGACAGAGACAATCACTGTTTTTAGGATCAGAGTTTGGTCCAATTTAAAGGATGATAAGACTGGCTGTCTCATTTTAAACACACATCAGTATTTCCCAACATTTTAATGGCCACTGGAGTATTTGGGGAGAGTGGGTGATGGTTTTTGTAAGAGACTATGATATATAACTGCTATTTGCCTGGAACTGTGATTAGAGAAAAAACAAGCCACTGCTTTTGTTGCAATTTTACTTTTTTCATATATCAAAAGAATTCATATTATCATATTTAACCTGAATGACATCTGGCAATCCAATGTACATGTAAATGTACATGCCAGTGCCTTGAATTTTATACTCTCCATGGTAAACAGTGAAAATAGTATTTATACTGTTATGTAGCCTACACATATATATTTAAAGATAGACACCATTGTAGAATGACAATTCAGTTGTGGCACTATGTTAATCAATGATGTTTTGACAACTTTCAGAATAGATGTCCTTCAAATTTTAGAAAATGTCTGTCATGCTGACTCAAGA